>NC_056731.1:1644313103-1644408103 GCF_019279795.1 Protopterus annectens | reverse complement strand
TAACCCCTTGTTAAGACTGATATAATATTCTGGCATCTGATTGCAGTATAGGGGGTACTATACTGACTGAATATGCTAGTTTTAAGTTAAAAATACATTGCTTTAAGATTTTAACAATTATGATTCTGATAGTACTGTCCCTCAGGGGATTCAAGGAGGACAGAAAATAAATGCTCAGGCCACTTTTCAAAAATGGAAGATGGACTTATTTTAGTCTAAATACAGATTGTCGATAAAACCCATGTATATAAATCTTTATTTTTCCATTTTATTTATATACTTTAGAGACAATAGTACATGTTTATTTCATGCAGCATTTTTATATCCATCTTATATTTCACACCATAATTCAATTTGTTTTTTTAATATCTTGCTTCCTTTTAGATAATACTTTTTAATACCTTTATGACACTGGATGTCATTTTATCTCATGTTAATTTTCTAACATGAATGTGTATGTGTCTGCATATTATATTTATACATATATGCATATATATATATATATATATATATATACACACACACACACACACACACACACACACACACACACACACACACACACACACACACACACATATTGAATATTTTGAATATTTATATGCCCTAATTACATTCTACATAAAAGATACATTTGCTTTTAAACCATTTATTACAGTTATTTGTATATTCTCCTAATGGTGAATGATACTTCAATGATATTCTGACTGCATGTATCAGCCAATCTTTTCCCCACATTTCATAATGAAATCACATTCAGAAAGTTAATGTTTAAGGTATGCTCTTCCTTTACACAGTATTCTCTCCTGTGTGCGTTTGCCTCTAACATTAAAATGTCCGGAATGCTTTATGTTTATTTCCTTAACACCCATTATCTAGGATTCACTTTACTGCATGCACAGCTTTTGGTTTCATTTATACGTAACCTGCCTTTATTCTACTTCTGTTTTGTCTGACAGTTAGTATCCACTAAGCCTTTCTTCCAGCATTGCTCTGTACAGATTTCTTCTTGAATAAATTTATACTCCCCTATACATTACCTTTTATATCTATTATATAAAAAATAACTCTTTCTTCTAACAAGTACATTTTAATTATTTTAAATTAATCTTTTCTCCATCATGCCATCATTATTTATTTTCAATTTGTATTTCATTTTTCTCCACATTTAAATAATTTTATTTTTTTATTATCTGATGAACTCATACTGTATGATAGCCAAACCATGTCTCAGAGGAGAACCCCACATGCACCCACAACTTAGTATGTACACTCACTTTATAGTTGCACAAAAGTGGGGAAAAGGGCAATGTCCATGATGGAGAATAGTGGGTTTCAATGGCCTTGACTTAACAAGTTGGTATTCACTCAATTGTCCAAACAGTTGACGAATCCTTTCCAAGTTCAAGCCTGTGAGAAAACACCTAGAAACTATGTCTGTTTTGAAAACAAGAGTAGAACTGCCAGAGAACTGGTCCTTATTAGTTTGCTTTAGAAAAGCTAGCAAGTGTTAGTGTTTTGTGAGTAAATCTCTAGAAAATACTAGAATCTCTCCTATTGGAGTACAGGACTGGGACTCGTTTTTGTGCTAATGTTCAACAAATTGGCTACAGCCATAACACAAAAGGAACTAGAGCAACTGCTTTGGCACAATTTTTGACAGAGCAGAAAATATAAAAGGACTGTTAATGTTCTTGCTTAGATTGGAATGACTATTGCAGCAGTTAACCTTTACAACCTCTAAAGTACAGAACCTTTGGTGTCTGCTTCTACAGTTTAAATACTTTTCACTTAGAACATTAATCAAGAAGACAAAACACACTAAAATAGGTTTACTTTGTGTATAAAGACTGTGCAAATTCCAATTATACAGTTTGTCTTTCTTAGCAAAGTAACTCAAGCCTTCTTTAAGTTGAGTTATTTTTGCTGCAGTGAAATTCCTGCATCCTTCCAAAGAAAATATCGGCTTGTGTCTTGCTTATCAAATAAAGCCCTCTTTGCCACATTGTGCATTTATTTTTGTTTATTTAATGCTTTTAGTTGGGTAGGTAAATTGGATAGTTGGTTCTTTTCAGTCATGGCCTGTCTAGGCAATGCAGTCTCAGTAAAATAACCAAATAAGTATCAGCAAGATCATATCACAAATTATAATAGATTGATAAGATATTAACAGTATATACATCATGTTTACTAATCACGTGGAAACAGCAGAAGGCAATATAGGTAAGAAATAAGTCAGACAATATGAGGACTAGTATAAGGGAGTCTTATCAAAACAGTAACATTTTATCAATTAAAAGTTATTTTAAGGAGTGCTTGAAGGAGAAAATAATGCAGGAAATTTTCTTATGACGGCCGTTGTAGAATTCCATAAGGCTGGAGCAATTTTACATAAAGCTGTTTCAGTGCAACTTAATGTAAAGTAAGGTTGAATCAAAATAGTGGCATTATGATTAATTATATGGAGAAAGCCGTGTTAGAACTTCTAGAGAGTAATGGGTAAGAGGAGGGCAAAAGTTTAGAAAGAGGAGCTTTTAAAGAGGTATGGACAGAAGCAGCAAATCTATAAAATCTACAATGATGGCATTGATTTTTAGTAATAGCTTACAATGGTGTGTTCTGGAATGAGACAGACTAATGAAGTAGAAGATTTTATTGACTTTGTGTAGAAGATTACAGTTTAGTTGTCTAAGGCAAAGAGGGGAAGACATTATTCAAGCAATGAGATAGGAATGTTCTTGACTGTGATAGATCATATCTGAATTAAGCAGTTGTGTTTTTATGGAAGTTTCAGAAACTTTGATACATTCAAGACAATGAATTCAGTGTGTTCCTTAGATGATAGGGTGGTGGGATCATGTAGCATGTCTAGTTATTTGTAAATGTATCCATGATCTATGGGGTTGTTTTGTGGGTCAGTTATAGGCAATGTGTAGCTTAAGTACTTGGTTGTTGGACTCTTCCAAATAGCATGGATTTAGCTTTGTTCTCTGAAAACAAGCAAAACCTGAAAACACCTCCCCCTTTTGTCCCATTTCCATTCTCCCTAATCCTGGGAAAATTATTAAATAATTTACAATCAATCTTCTGCCTATTTTAAATAATATCACCTTATAGTATTGAAACAGCAGGGCATCTTGCCTGGCAGGAGTGCCATGGCTACCCTATAGACCCTCACCTTGCCTGGCAGGAGTGCCATGACTACCTTATAGACCCTCACCTTGCCTGGCAGGAGTGCCATGACTACCCTATAGACCCTCACCTTGCCTGGCAGGACTGCCATGACTACCCTACAAACCCTCACCTTGCCTGGCAAGAGTGCCATGACTACCCTATAGACCCTCACCTTGCCTGGCAGGAGTGCCATGACTACCCTATAGACCCTCACCTTGCCTGGCAGGAGTGCCATGACTACCCTATAGACCCTCACCAATGGCGTCCTCCTAAACACAGGACAGTGCAGCCTTAATGTAGTCTCTTCATGAACCTCTTTAAGACTTTTTACCATACTGAGTACCCATCCTGCTTGTCACTGTTGATATCATGTTTCCTTTCAGTAATGTCATTTCATTCTATAACTGTCTAACCAACAGAATCTTTAGGATCAAAATAGGATCTTTGGTTTCTGAAATATCACCACTCCTTAATGGTGTACCTCAAGGCTCAGTGCTAGCACACCTTCAACATGCATCAACAAACGTCCTTATGACATGACTTTACCTCTTATCCTGTGTGCTGACAATAAAGCAATCTGATTCAGCCCCTCACACTCAACAATTCAGTCTCAACTACAAAAAGGTCTCCACTCCATCAGTTTTTGGGTAGTCAATCATAACCATTTACTTTAATATACCAAAACCATATGTATGCTGTTTAGGGTCTCCACAAATCTGGTAAAATCTCTCAAAATCCTTGGCATCAAACACTTAACAGCACCGCAATATAAACTACAGCTGCCTTTAAATTTCAGGAGTTATGGCTTGACCCCATCCCTTAATTTCAAAAATCATATTGAAATAAAAAAACAAGGAAAAATAAACTCATTCTTGTTCTGAGCCAGGAAAATCTCTCTCTTTCCAAGTATTTCAGCCAGAGCTCCAGTAGACAATGGAGTAATACTAGCACAATCCAAATACAGTCATACTTATGGCTTCAAAGAAAAGGAATACCACTCTGCAATCCATTAACAAAGTCTGTTGGTTCATCTCAAACTCTCTACCTCATGAATGCCACTGCATTATCCTTTCCAAAGCCAAATGGCTACCAAACAAACAGAGCGCCAACCTACTGTTAGGCTCTTCCCCAGACTATTACAGCCTGATTTTTCCTATCTCTTGCAGCAAAACTCCACTTGTAAATCCACTCACTATAACCTCAGGACAAATTCTCCAAGCTTCACCAACCAAACTACACTGTGCAGACCATTCATTCTCTGTTCTTGCCCCAAACATCTGTCAATCCCTACCCTATAAGCCCCTTCCCCACCTTCAGAACACAGTTCCAAAAATGCATCCACATGCTTTCTGTTGGCCAGATCACCTAACCTCTCTCTCACTTCCGTAACGCTCACCTCTTTAGCTCTTTGCTTATGAACTCTTTGACTGAATGGTACCTTGTGGCGAGTCACTGTAATATTTTATTATTAGCTGTGTTCAGAAACTCTTCCACCATCAAATGTTAAATATTTAAATTAAATATTTATATATATCTCTCTGCAACTACACCCTGTAAAAAAGCTCCTTCCTATTGCTTTTATGAATTTATTCCCCTTGGCTGTATCTGAAAATGGTCAGGAGTGATCAGTGTACTACCATGTTAAAAAATGTAAATTAAATAAATAAATACAATGAATTATCTCATCAGATGATGTTGGATGAACCAGCTGTAAATATTAAAATCTTCCTGTAATGATTTCTACAGATAGCTTATTATCATTTGCAGGTGTTAAAAGCAATTGGATCACCAGCACAATGAAAAACATTAACAATGTATAGTTCTAACAGTTCTAGCAGAAAGCAGATTACAAAGAGAGAGAGGCACCAGTTAGAAAAGTTTATGAAGTTTTGTAAAGTCAATGTTTGTGGCTTGAAAGAAACCAGGGGAGGTATTAAAGCTAGAACAGAAAGCTGGTTGTCTAGGTAAAACAATGTACTGTATTGTGTGCACTGAACCAGTCATTTATACAAGATATGGTCCAAGGGCTATTATATAGGTGAAGGAATGGTATCATGGTGATAGTATTTGGGGTGACTAGAGTTACTGATTTTAGAAGTAGAAGCATTATTGCCTTTTCCCATTCAGGAGGAATGTTACTGTAGAAAGAGAGACAGTACAGATGAAGGAGAGAGGGTTGGAAATAAATTAATTTCTTTAATAATTTAGAGTGAAGTTGACTAAGTAAAGAAGCTGATTTCTTTGGGATTTTGATGAAGAACTCAAACACCACATTAGAAGAGAACAAACTCAAAGGGATGTTAAGGCAGCTGTGAATTGGATATCACCTCTTGAAAGAATATTGTTGAATTTGAATTCTGGGATACAGTGGAAGGATGAAAGACTGGGCTTCTGAAGAAGTTTTTGAATTCATCAGCTACATCCTACGGTGGTGCTGGAAGCTATTAGAGGAGCTAGCATATACAAATATCCAGTATGTATATGAACAATCCTTAGAATGGCCAAGTAAATTTCTAACTTCATCTCAGTGGGGTTTTGGGTTACCTAGGTGAATTTGCTGCCAATTTCTGCAGTACTTTGATTTTGCTGATTTGATCTCAATGCTAGTCTGTCTTCTTAAGCTTGGGTAGTAGCTGTGGAGATCAAGGTTTCTGGATAACTTCCAATAAAACATAGACTTTAGCTCTGGCTTAGATTTCAGTTTTGTAGCAGCACAGAGACAATGATTGCCTTGAATATGTTACTTGCAGGTGAATAAAGTGAGCCTTGATCTAGCAGGTATAATGACTACAAAAGATGAAGGCACACATTCAGGAATAGCTAGATTGCAGAAGGGAGACTAGTTTATGTCTTGAAATGCAAGTTATGAATGAATTTTCTTTATGGGAAGAAAACTACCTGCAGATCATTGCAATAGGAGAACGTCTGGGTTTCTTTAATGCTTAGTAGGAGATAAAAGGAAAGAATTTAGGACTGATATAGAAGAGCATCTATGTGAAGATTTAGTGACCCACAGGTCTGTGTGCTAACAAGTTGGGGTACAGGGAGTGTAAAGGTTCAGCTATTGGATGAGTGAGATTGCAAAGGTTAATTAGTTGCCTAAGATTATGAAAGGAACCAAGCCATTCTATATTAAGCCATGCACATGTACACATGGTTGCACTACAGAATATTAAATATGCAGATGATCAACTGATTACAGGGTTGGGCAATGATGCATTTGTCAAAAAATGCATCATGTGATGTTCTACTCCCCAAATGGTTACAGTGAAGTTGATATCAAGAATTAAGTGAGTGTGGGGGACCAAAGCCCCATGTAAAGCAATTATCTTCTCTTACGTGCAGTTTGGTTGGGTGTATTCATGTGTGCTGGCATTTGATGTGGATTTTGATGATGTGTTTCTTGGTTCAGGTGTTTTTCTTTTGTAGCATGCTTACATTGACTGTAGCTGGATTTATTTGGCAGTGTGCAAGAGTAGTTTTCCACTCAGAAAACTAAAGTAGTGTTTAATTTTGTGATCAGTTTTCTTTAATAGTGTGAATCAGCAATGGTGAGTTTGACTTTTTGATTTTTTTATTATGTGTGCATCAGTGATTTGTGTAGTGGATTTTTAATAATACACATATACATATACTTTCCGATACACATATGCACATATCCAAGTGCACAAACACACAGACACATGCATACTTTAGTTGTTAAGGTCTCTGTCTTACAGCTGCAGGGGGAGTTCAGTCCTGATTTCTGGTCAGTGTCTCTGTGGAATTTGTATGTTCTCACAGATTCTGCATGAGCACTCACTGGGTATACTGATTTGTCCTACCTCTCCAAAGCATTATACTTTACATATGCTATTATTTTATTTATGTGTATTATATATATATATTACTTCTTAATACATTAAACAATGGGAAATAGAGTGCTCGTTAGCTGGAATGAGTGATGAATGGTGTAAAATGAATATATGAATGTGATTTGCAACAAACTTTACTTAAGGTTGGTTGACATTTAAAATGTTTACTACTCTGGAGTAGAGAGGAAATGATGAAAATAGCTAATAAATAATCTTTTTTGGATTAACCTGCTGGAATGGACTGTTTGGTTATTTTATAGTGTAGAATTTGCACTCAGCAGGACATCTTAGAAACTGCGGTTTTGTGTGTGTGTGTGTGTGTGCGTGTGTGTGTGTGTGTGTGTGTGTGTGTGTGTGTGTGTGTGTGTGTGTGTGTGTGTGTGCGAGCGCATGTGCGCATGTGCTCGCTCACGTGCACATATATATATATTTATATATAGACACAAACACACATACATATTTCTATATGTGCAAACAAAAATACATATGGGAAGATAGAAAGATATAGACACATGTCGCCTGGTACCGAAGAAATGTACTTTTGTTAAACTGTGTACTGTTGACCCACATTGGTCACCAAATCCAGATGGTCAACAGATGTGCAAAATCAACAGCCCCCAGGGGAGGTGGATATTCTCTTTCAGCCCCTGGGGAGGGGGATATGCTGTTTCTGTGGGTATTGTGCAATCCTGGAGTAGTATCTATAATTAGCAGGGGTGTGGGAGTACAGCCTCCCTGCAAAAATACTTTCTTTTGAATGATATGTTCTGAGCCTCTGAGCATGCCCTGTAGGGTGCTGACATGTTTATGTCAATGTTAAGCATGTTGATTATTCATAGCAGATCCAAATACACAAACACACTGTATACATGCCTGTAACTTTCTCAAGGATAAAGAGTAAAACAGTACTGGTGCTGCAGCCCTAAGGAAATGACAATACTAAAATGACATAAATGTTTTTATTTTATTACTTCTTAAATAAAGTGTGATGATGTGTAATTGTCATAATTTAGTATAATGTCTGAGTCAGTGCTAATACTTTGTTCACAACTGAGTACTTCTTCATTATTTGATCCGGTGATTTTCTGTCATTATTCCCCCCATACACTACGAAGAATGTGAACTGTAAATTTTCAAGATGTCATCATTTTTTGTAGACTATGTGGTCAGCTTACTTTCTTTATTACTTCTGTGGAGCCCAGGTTATGGCTGAAAAAGAGTCAAATGACCAGCTCACCTCCTTGGTTAAAAAATCAAAATGCGTAGGGGAGTGTTTATTCACGTGCATCTACATGCATTGACACATGCACACATCCATGCACAAATACATGCAAACATATAAACACACACACACACACACACATGGGTGTGCATGTGCGTCTATGTGCGTACATTATCAAAAGTATCAACATGTAGCTACCACCAGCTTTAGAACAAAGTGCTGAATGCCATCAGCACTGTATCTGCACAGAATGTATTCTGAATCCCTGATCACATGACAAAGGACTTGTGAATACCATGAAAATGAAAGATAGGCTTTTCAAACCATGATTAAACTTTACGTTGATAGAGCTCTAATCACTGTCATGCCTCAGAAGTAATCTTGTAATGGGGTGCATGTAGAAAGGGCTTCACACCATGCCCTCATGTAAAACAGTATCCATTTTTTTCTGTGTGTATTCGTGTGTCTGTGTCTATTTATTATACTGATGTGGAACAGTTGTCTCTATAAGGAGTGATTTAAAGTACCTTGATAAAACATTAGTTTGGTCTCTACAGGTAGTTCAGTAAAATATGTGTATGTTTATAACATGACCTGTGACTGATCAGTTAATCAGTTAGGCAATATGTTGCACATACCACTTTCTTCAGAGGTAGGGAGGGATACACCACAGACAGAAAAACTCTACAGAAAGTTGTGAAACTGTTTGACAAACCAGTCCTAATGGCCTGAAAAAATGTTAATTTATACAATGCCGCGGTGGTACGGTGGTAGCGTTGTTACCTCACAGCAAGAGGTTCTCCCGTTCGATTCTCGGCATGGCTTGAGAGTGCCTTCTGTGTGGAGTCTGCATGTCCTCCCCGCGGTTGGGTAGCATTTGAAAGACATGCATGTGTAAATGGGCGTGCCTTCGTTGAAGGTTGGGCGTCAAGCTGGCACCTCGGCGTTTCATAAAAATCTACTGCCAATCATTAGTGGACCGGAGTTCCACTGTGGCGACCCCTTACCAGGAAAAAGCCGAAAGACAAACAACAACCTATAAACATGAAAGCAGTAAATAGGACTTTTCACGTGGGCTACACCTTCCGTTTTATGTATTGTGAAAACACTGCTTGCGCAACATATACACCTCACATCTATACTCCCTCCTTCCATAGCCATTCATTAACATACCTCTTACATAGTTCTGTGCTTTTGCCCTCAGCTTTAGCCTTGCTCCTTCTAAACTTAAGTGATTTTCTTCAGAATGTTGGCTACATTAAGGATTTAACTTGTAACATTGTAACATACCTGCTGTGCTACTATACTCACAGTTTAACCTGCAAGGCTCTGTTACCTGCTACTGATACCACAGAGGAGAATGAATTTACTGGGCCAAAATATCAAAAAATGCAATATGTCCAAAACATTATACATGCAATCAGCATTATTGGTTAATTTAGTTCATTCTTTAAAATAAAATGTTTTCAATCTGAATAACAAAGGCAAAAATTTTCAACAGCAACAACAGATTCAGTGACACAGTCTGCAATGTAGACTCCATCTCAATTGTGAATAATGCATGCAGTTTACTAATAAGGCTGATCATCCTTATAACATTTTTATTTATTTATTTAGTTTATATATATATATATATATATATATATATATATATATATATATATATGTATATATATATTGGAAGTCACACTTTACACCAGGCATGAGGTATTACCTTTAAAGATAAGTTGTTCCACATCAGAGAATACATTTCTTTTTTCCACTTTTACTGTAATGTAGTTTTTATAATACAGTACTGAACTTGTGAACATCTCACTGCAAGACACTTGCTGCCTCCTGCCTGGCTTACCTGCAGCACCTCACTACCGTATGTTAATATACTGAATAAATGAACTGTGAGGAGAGCTTTGATACTCCACTCATCTCACTTTTAAATATCAAGTTGTATTTGTACTGACAGCATCCAAAGGCCACAGAAGCAGCAGCACTAAATTGTGCTAAACCTGTACAAATAGGTAGTGAAATGTAAGAAGAGAGAGAGAAAGAGAACTTCCAGACATGCAAAATTGTTTGTCTGCTGAACAGCTAAAGATAGCAAATGACAGAAGAACATGGACACATTCATAATAAAGTTAAAATGATTCCAGAAGAAAAGCAGTACAGCCTAAGGTACTAATTAAGGTACTCATTGTCATACTTCCCATGGAAAAAACACGGCTTTTCTTCTGGAATCCTTTTAACTTTATTATGAATGTGTCCATGTTCTTCTGTCATTTGCTATCTCATAAAATCCTCCAAAGCTAGTTATGAAAACAAAATTGCCACTGATTCTAAAGACAACCACAAAGCATTCTATAGCTATGTTAAAAATCTCAATGGCAACACTCAGATCTGCTCTGAATTACAGCACAATGACACTAAATATACAGAACCAACTGTTATTGCCAACATCCTGGCAGATAGGTTCAGTGCTAACTTTACCCCCCTCTCACCCCCTAAAGGGCCCATCTTTATACCGGAAGAATGCAAAGTTCCTGTAATCACGAGTGCACAGGTAAAAACTTCACTCTCCAAAGTCAAGAACACAGCATCCATGGGACCTGATAACATCCCAGGCTGCCTTATACATGAACTACAGAATGAACAGGCACCCCACCTAAGTACCATGTTCAATCATAGCCTCACCTCAGGCTTTGTGCCCATTGAATGGCGCACCATGACAGTTATCCCACTCCACAAAGGGGGGGGGCCACAACAGACCCCGGGAACTACCGCCCCATTAGCCTGACGAGCCTCGTCTGCAAGGCCATGGACCGTATCATCATGGAACTCATAAACAAAGACAATGGAGCTCTCCAAACCCTGGACCCCACACAGTTTGGGTTTGTAAAAGGCAGATCATGTCTCCTAAACCTGATAGACTTCTTTGAAGTAGTCACCAAGGCCATGGATGAGGGTAAGGTGGTTCACACTGCCTATGTAGATCTCGCCAAGGTTGCCAACTGGCTTACTGAAAGAACCCACACTGTGAAAGTAGCAGACTCCAAATCAGACTTCAGACCAGTGATAAGTGGAGTACCACAGGGTTCAGTCCTGGGTCCTCTCCTGTTTGGTATCTACTTCTCTGACATACAGGCTAACACAGAAGGTCTTTGGCTAACTAAATTCACAGATGACTGCAAACTAGGAGCCATAATTGAAACTCGTAATGATGTGGACATCCTACAAAAGGGCCTCACTGAGACAGATGCCTGGTGTCAAAGACATGGTCTCAAGCTCAATGCCAAAAAGTGCATTGTCATCCCCTTTGGTAAAAATTCTGTACCCATGAACTACCACATAGGCGGTAGTCTACTTAACACCGAAAGTGTGATAACAGACCTTGGGACACAGGTGGACAGTAGTCTCTCCTTTCATAATCACATCTCCAAAGTGGTCAGGAAATCCTTCTACATGGCACACCTCATCACAAAAGGTTTCTCATCCAGAAAAAAAGAGGTCATTGTTCCCCTCTACTCATCACTCATTAGACCCATTATAGAGTACAACTCCCCTTTTGGTATGTACCTCACAAGACATCTACAACAACTGGAAAGGCCGCAAAAATACCTCACAAAGAATATTACTGGCCTCAAACAGATGCCCTACGCAGACCGTCTCAAAAAACTCCAGCTTTACTCCGTCACATATCGCCTACTCAGAGGCGATCTCTGCCTAACATACAAAGCTATGTCAAACCCAGAGCTGTTGGACATGCTCCACTTAAAGAAATCCCAATCCCTCCGAGCTACACGCTCTAGGGACCTAAACCTTGTCACCACAATAAACAGAACATGCTGGAGGGATAGATTCCTGTCCCAGAGACTTCCTGTACTCTGGAACAGACTACCTATCTATGTCAAACAGAGCTCCTCATTAGCACTCTTCAAGAAAAATTTTGATGATTGGATGCGTAATAGGAAATTCACCCCGGGGATCACTTCTGTGGTTCTGCTTGACAGGGGCACATGAAAATAATTTTCTTGGGTGGCGAAAGCCAGGGTACATTTTTGGCTAGACTTGTATAGGCCCTAGGGCCAATAGACTAGCACCTACCTATGAACCTATGAACCTTTGAACTGCTACTGTTATTCTGCTGGGATTTATTACACACAGGACTGCTTCAAACAGTCGAATGCTCATAATATCAAATATCTAATACCAGCAGAAGTGATCGAATAATCATTTGATTGATTCTGCTGGTATTATTGTGTGGGAAGTCATAAAACAGTGGGGAGTGGGAATTTGCCCTTACCCTGCTATTGTGTGATGTTGGAGTTGGTATATATAAATGGGGGGGGGGGGGGGGCACCCACTGCAAAAAAAAATATTTTTTTTTCAGTATTTTGACTTTTGATCCTTTCGGATTGATGTTTTTAAATTTGCTTTTTGGTACTACCAATATTTTGAAGCACATACACAGGCACACACACATACACACACACTCTGCAAAATTATTAATACTAGATCTGTCATATGGCACTCATTTTGTTAATCAGGTAAGCCCACTGGACACAGGTGTCTGTTTCAGCAGAAATATTGAAGAATTGTCTGATTAAATGATTTGCTCAGTCATTCCTCACACAGTAGTTTATATCCCCTATTATCAGTGCATTAAGAGGGATGTGTGAAATACTACACTTAGGTGGTTTTTCAGTACAATATATTAGTTATCTTGCCATCAGTACATTTGCCTAAACATTATATAAGAACTTTGGTTTGTTAATCATTCTGCTGCACATGTTTTATACCACTAATAACTACAAAGTACTTTGTTATTGCCATATAGTGTAAGTAACATCTGATTCTTATGCAGTCTGGCTTTACCACATGATTATATACATGACTTGTTCATTGTTGGAGCTTACATGCAAATTTTAGGTTGTGTGTTTGCTTTGCTTTTGAATAATTGATTGTCAAGCCCAAACTATCATAGGGGCTCAACCGCTCAAATATAAAGATGTTTTTAAAATTACCTTATGTTCAGATGAGGTTATATTAGCTAAAAAGGGTGCAAATGGAGAGGCTTTCTCCCCCACACTTTATCCAGGTTTGCAGTTTCAAACCCAGTCTGTGGAAGAGGCCTAAGTGGTCAGTATTTGCTTAAAAACTGAATCAGTTAGACAATAATTTTTCCATGCCACTTTCTTCAGAGGCAGAGAATGAGATACAGTACACTATTGTACTGCTGTTGTGGTGAAATACAAGTACAGTTACATACAACACAGAGAGAAAAAACTCTACAAAAAACTGCAAAACTGTTTAAAAAGCAGTCCTACTGGCCTTAAAAATTGTTAACTTGTAAAAAAACACAGATATAAAATCAGTAACTAGGACTTTTTAATATGTTATGGGTTTAAATTTGTAGGCGATTACTAGACTAGCACCCCCAATGGGATGGGGACTTTTTAAGCCTAGCCATGCTTCCCAGAGGTGAAAATCAAACCCTGTACCTTGTATCTGTAACTTAAACATTCTATCCACTATGCATCCCCTAACTCCTATAGTTTATGCAAAGGACTTCTTATTACTAACAATATGGGTCTAATAACTTAAAGCCTTCTATTCTTTAAAATAAAACTTTGCTCCTGTCTCTGACCCTCTGCTGTGATTTTCAAAAGCCATTGCTATGACCTTTAATGGTCAGAGGTTGTAGCTTATTGTACCACAGGTACTCAGGCAGTAATACAACACTAATGGTCTTATAACTTAGCAGATACATCTAATTCAGACTGGTCACCCATTAGAATTATCTCACAGTATGACCACATACAGTGGTACTGCTCAACATCAATTTTATAAAACTATATTCCCTCATTACAATGTCCAGATGGGTTTAGAGTATGCTCTACCTAAAGTGTGGACAGAGAAGTGAATGTAGCCTTAAAGTGGCAGTCCTATGGCGTTACACAGTATATGCTTTTTACAGTGAATTAACAGTAATGAGAAATCAGCATGGCGCATGGTTTATCAGTGATAGTGGTCATAGGCAAATATTAGGCTAACAGGTCTGAAAGACCATTTTAAGCTTAACCAGTAACCCGAGGTCAGAATCAAACACTATACTTTGTGTGTATGAGGTGAAGACATTAATCATTATGTCAGGCCTACCTTTTATAATTGCTACAATATAATGCTCTTTGAATTCTGTGAAGAAATAAACAGTGTACACAGGGGAGGAGGGGGTCATATATTCTTCACAGACAAAAAAAAATGGCATTGTGTACAGAAGTGAAAGAGTAAGGAAGCAATGTTAACATTTCCTTGTGCCTAAAAATCCAAAGGTTTCTGTACAAAGGAATCTTCCTTGCCAGTAAAATAGACGTTAAAAGTAAATATCCAAATACTGATTACTAGTTGCTTCATTAGAAGATTACATTTATATAGATTCATCTGTGTGTGCCTATAGCTGAATATAGGTGCATATATTTGTATAGATGGGCATACTATAGAGAAAAAGAACTTAGTGTCTTGGTTGAACAAGACAGTTAATGACAGAAGGGAGTTTCCCATTTCTCCTGTGGTGGAGTAACCATGTAACTGGTCATACTGAGCTCCTAATGTTAACAGTATATATTACTGTCCGAGTGGCTAGTAAATGTTTTAGGAATGTTTTGTTTCACGGTTAGTAGGTTCTTTCCAGATATGGTAACCTGGTCTTAGCCTCTTTAATATGAAAAATATCGACAGAAAATGCAGAATATTAAATACTCATTTATTTAGTTCATTCTCTGATAACCTGATAATTCACTTTGGGGTTGTAGGGAATTAGAGCATATCCTAGCACTCAGGATGTAAGGCAGTGAAACTAACTCTGAATCAGGTACCAACCCATGGCAGGACACACACACACACACACACACACACACACACACACACACACACACACACACACACACAAGCATGCATACACATATACTGGCAATGTGAAGGAATACCAGTTCACCTACAGCACATCTTTGGGATGGGTGTGGAAACTGGAGTACCTAGCAAAAAAAAAAAAAAAAAAAACATTCAGATACAGAGAAAATAAGGGTACCCCAGATTAAAAGTTAACTGAACTGAAGAATCACTCCATCAGAACATTAAAATTAGGCAGCAAAATTAAGCTGACAAAAATGTTAATTGTATGTAATAAATTCTTAAAAGACACAAATGCCCCAATGTTCACTTGCTTAATTAATATAAATTTAAACTGAATATCTTTTCAACAAGCTGCTATCAAGTTTATATTTGCTTCAAAACAAAATGTTTGTTCATTAACTGGTGTTCACTTTAAAGTACCATAGTTAATTGCTTCTTTAATTAATTAGGAGGTTTAGAAAAACGCAACATCAGTTAAACAGATACACAGCAGAGAAGAGGTCTTACTGTAGTTTTGATTCAATTTATGTCACTAAAATCCTAAGGAAGCTACTAAAAAAATATTTACTTTTCTTCTTTCGGCTTTTCCCAGTTAGGGGTTGCCACAGTGGATCACCTGTCTGCTCATGATTGACAGTGAAGTTTTATTGTGTTGAGTTGCCAGCCCAGTGCCCAACCTTCCACAGAAGGCACACACACCTAGGGACAATTTAGAGTGTCCAATCCAACTACAGCATGTCTTTGGGAGGAAACTGGAGCACCTAGAAGAAACCCATGTGACCACTGGGAGAACATTCAGACTCCACACAGAAGGCAACCCAGCCGAGGATTGAACCAGAGAATCTCTTGCTGGGAGGCAGCAACGCTAACCGCTGCACCACCATGGCCACCCTATATTCACTTTAAAGAACATAAATGTACTAAAAATAATAACTCAGTTGCAGAAATGTTTATCCACTTGAAACAATGTATATAATTTTTTTAGAAATACTTCACACATGCCTATTTTGGAATACTAAAAAGGGAGCGCAGTTTACATCTCTTTTAATATAGAATGTATACACAAAATATGAGGACTGACAATGTTAAGTTATACAAAGAAATTATTGGCACATTACCCACTACATATTTCCTGACATTTTCTTTAAGTTATGCTTGGATTCATTTTTATTTATGCTTAGATTTACTGTAGACTTAAATAACTGTCTGCCATGAATGGTAACCTAGATACAGTTATGAATTCATAAAATGACCAATAAAGAAAGCTACATTACACTGGTAGCCATTTAACTCCAAGATAGTCCCAGTGGGAAAACATAGATTAAAACATTCCCTTACCTTTGTGAGCAGGGATGAAAAACAAATTGTATTCCTTAACAGTTTATTACAGCACAATAACATAGCAGCTGATAAAGAAATTAAAAGAATCACAGGCAAGCAGACAGAAATTATACACAGTGTGCTACAAAATACTTTGGAACTTTATGTTTTAGGGAATCTACATAAACAAAACTGTTTCTTAAAGAAGTGCGAGTGTATGAAAACAACATTTCATCAACACCACCAACACCGACTTTTCTTTGACTATAGATCTCAATTAATTACTGCTGGCAAACACAGCTATAAGCCTTCAGAGTTCACAAGATCAGTTATTCTTGAGTCTGTCCTAAGTGAATCATAGTCTTCAGTGGGACATCACAACACACCATCCTACTAATAACTTTTTTGTCAAAAGTAGGAGGTTTTTAATTCCACATATGGAAAACGGTGGTATCTGATGTAGTACCTCTGAAATTCCAAGGACAATAACTTTAATCCTTAGAACAATGAACACAAGTGTGAATACGTGGACTACATTTGAAGTCCATAATTGCACTGTATCAAACTACTTCTGCTACTCTGTCTCGGAGTTAGCATACACGTGTAACAGGGGCAGGGGATACAACCTCCCCCCCATAGGGAAAAAGGATTCCAGAGCAAAATTCTCAGAACTGCAAACTAGTTCTCAAAATGTCAGGATCTGAAGTGTTGAGATTTGATGTGTTAGATCTTCAGCTAGGAAGCCCATCAATTGAACTCATCAGTTGTTGTGTCTTTTGGCTTTTCCCGGTTAGGGGTTGCCACAGCAGAACTCCGGTCCACTAATAATTGGCAGTAGATCTTTACATGCTGAGTTACCGGCCCTGATGCACAACCTTCAACGAAGGTATGCCCTTTCACACATGTCTCCATACAGAAGATGCTCTAGCTGAGAATCGAACAGGACATCTTACTGTGAGGTGACAACGCTACCGCAGCACCACGTGTCAGATGTTAAATATGTTGTACTGGTGGTATACAATGCTGAAGTCAAAAGCTGAATACAGTTTTAATTGCAAGAAAATTCAAAAAAGGCAGATTCTGATTAAATTCTCTGTAGAAAGATCTTCAAGGGGCATTCTGGCTATTTGGCACTACCACTGAAATGGCTTCAAAATTCTCACCCAGACTAAACCAAAGAACATGATTTAACAGGCACAAATAGGGTTCTTTTATATATTATAAGGCCAGAAGTAACTGTCAGTAAATACGGTAACAGTTCCACATAGCTTGAATGTAGTGAAAGAAAAAGGAGATATATTTGATAAAAAGCAGCTCATTCTCAGATTTTATTTTAGTTATGGCCACAGGGAAACTGGAGCCTATCTAGCAATCCAGGCAAGCAAAGTATGGAACTCAGAGAGCCAGACATGGACAGGAATCTGGTCCACCACAGGTTGTATACACACACACACACACACACACACACACACACACACACACACACACACAGACACACACACACACACGCACACTGCTCAAATATATGGGTAGTTCAGGGGATCTTCAACTCACATAAATGCATGTCTTTGGGGTGTGACACACACCAGAGTTCACGTTTGTTCCTGATTCAAAGTCAGCATTTCTCAAAGCACTTTTGTTTTAGTGATAAAGACAACACTTTCTAAGTATAAATATACTTTGTACTAAATATTTTATAAGAAATACTAATGTGCTTTGCACTTGCAGCTTCCTTACAGCTGTAGGAAACAGTTATTGTGTTGCTTCAAAACACACTCTAAGGGACAGCTAGTAGTTCATCTATAATTCAGTTATGGCTCAGCTGAATTTTAATCTGCCAAAAAAAAAACAGAACTAATGGAATTCTGAAAGGCTGCAGAGCTGTATTAGTAACTGAAGAAATTATTTTTTTCGACTGCATCAAAAAAAGACTTTTAAGAGTTTTTTTTAGTAATGTTCTTTTAGATGCAAGTTTGTGAGCACTTCTGATAAGAATGTCTTAAAAATATACATCAGCTTGTCAGTATATTCATATTGATCAAGTAGTTTTTTTCTGACTAGAATTTTCCCCAACAAGAGAGTTTTTTTCTGTGGGGATGTACCCCCACTAAATTACACTGGATTACTGCCTACTCCATGCAACGTAATAAAATATCCTATAAGGCTGCACTGTGCCTTCTTGGAAAGAAGCAGGCCAGAAGAGAAAGTAAGAGTTGTAGGGATGCAGTCCCTTCCACTTGTACCCCTTCCCCCACCACATACACACAGATATCAACCACGAAGCACTGTCCCCAAGGATAAGAAAAACAGAGGCTGTCATTTACTTCTACAAGTCAAATGAAAAAATGAGAACTAGAAATTATATACATTTTGACACCAGTCCACTTATTCTAAATCAGCAGCTGTCACTGGATGTGATCAGAGGGTTGTGCTGATTTCAGGCTCACTATGCTGCGGTCCTGCATGTCCACACACAGGGCCAAATAGTGGTCAGTGTGGCTCCTGTTAAATCGACCCAAATGATACAGAGTTTGTTTAACACAGAGGACACCACAGATGATTTATCAACACTTCTGTTTAGGGTGTTTGGATAAATGATAGGTAGCTCACACCCAGGGACTAATCCTTTAAGTAGTCCTGTTTTCATTTTATTAGCTATACAACAGAATTTGCTTAAACCTGTTTATGTCTACATGGGATGACTTTTAGATCACAGTCCAGGAGTATCATCATGTTTAACCCTGACCAGTCACTTCCTTTCACTCCCTTTCTTCTCTTCTTCCTCTTCTCTTTCATTATTTTTTTTGCTTTCCTTTTACATCCTCTTTCTCTCTCATATCCTTAATAAAAGCCAACTGAACATCACTTCTCCAGTCATTCCTACAGCATTGCTGTAAATAATTTACTGTGTCTCAAACTCAAGTGCATATCTTACCTCTGCTTAAATTTTCCTTTCACTGCCATGGAGCACACACCTCAGTTTATATCTTTACTAGTCACTTATTGATTTTATTGTTACTAGTTAGGTATTTGTCACCGATGTACAGTAATGATATGCAGCTGTTTTTATTATGTACTGTCATTTAACTGTATCATTATCATAGCTATTTCTTATAACTGTGGAGAGCTTTTCTACACAGGCCTCCACTGGAATGGGGCTTCTCAGCTCACTCTGATTTTCCCAGTCAACAAATGCAAATAAATAAATAAATACATACATACATACATACATAAAAGTACTGGAAAAGGGTTATTTAGCTCAATCTGACTTTCCTAGTTAACAAATATAAATAAGTAATAATTAAAGAAGGTGGCATATTTCTGCAGCAGTATATTGCAGACTTTGCTAGAGCAGTCTATCTACGTACCTACCTAAATATCACTTCACAGACACTAGAAGCCGTTAACCTGTTCTACTGTTTTCCATTTCTGTCTCAGTGTTCAGCTGCTTCTGATATCCCCCCTTGCTAACATGACCATTATCTTGTCTGTACTCAGTATCATTGCATGTGCTATTAGTTTTGCATTCCAGTCCCCTACAACTTGCTGAATTCCTGTTCAGAGTCATTTTGTAGTCCACATTATCTGCATACAGGAGCTTTGTTGCTCTGTCCTCACAGAACTATTGCTGATGTAGTCAATCACCAGTATGAGCAAGAGTGGACTCAGAGATGAACCCTGATGCAACCTCATTCCTACAGGGAATCCCGCTGCAAGTCTCAGCATTGTTCTTACCTGACCAGCTAGGTCCTTATACTTCTCCTTATCCATCCATCTACAACCCCTTTTTCTAATTTTTCACTTGGGTTCAGGATGTCACATTGACAGGAACAATCTAGAGCCAGTATTCACACCATTGGGAAGCTAGCCAGCCCAGTCACCTACACTAACTCTACTAATGCTTCCAGCACTCTTCCCTCATCTCCAGCTTCTTTTACGCCTTGTGTCTCACTGCAGACATTGACCTGCTTGTGCTGTATAGAGACTGAAATAAAACCACTCATCTCCAACCTTACTTTCTAATATTCTGTGCGCATGCATGCGCGCGCGCGCACACACACACACACACACATATATATATATATATATATATATGTATATATACATATATATATATATATATATATATATATAAATGCATATCTTATGGTAGCATTTTGGGTTACTGAATTATGTATTTGATGCAAATATTTTAAAAAAGACTTTAAAGCATTGCTCATATAATTTTGCATTTTGAAAATATTGCTTGTTCCTTTAAGAACAGCCAGGAAATGCTGGTGTTAGAGAAGACTACCTGAATGTTGGATTAGAGTCATTATAAGACCGATTATGTGATTTGTTCTTGTAGAAAGGGAGGGCTTTAGTTACCCATAGTCAGATTCACTGGCATCTCAAGGGAGAAACTCACTATCCTGATTACAGTTCAGCTGGACAGTGATGTAGGGCTTCAGTTTGAGGGGGGCTCTCATGCCAAGACATGGACTCCCATGAAGGAAGAAGGTCTCCAGTAGTCTACACTGGACATTTCTAGAGAGGCTGATTAATCATGACCCTGTCTTGGGATGCTGCAGGTGTGAACCAGGTTTATTTGAAGCCTACAACAAATTTGTTTCAGCTGCATCACAAGTTGGATTTATTTTTGAATGTTTTTGCTTGAATGGTGAAGAAATCTATGCATGGATATTTTCTGCTGGAGAGATTATAATTTTTTTTTCAACTTTTGCTGTGCCACCTTGGATAAAGCAACATGAGAGCTGAATAGAAACTGCATTGTCAGTTACTTCTGTGTCCAGTATTGTATTGTCAAGGCAGAATCAGAGGTATTCTGAGCCAACTAGCTACAGATATACTTAACTCGCACTGCAAGAGATTGCTTTGCTGTTTTACCTAATAACCTACAACACAGAACATTTAGTTGTGCTGAAAGTATACAACAAAGGGAGGTGGCTGTTTTCATTGCATTTAAAAAATGTCCACTTCTCTGCAGTAAATCTAGATAAGAGATGTGAAAACTTGAAGTTTCCTAGCACTTTTTTTTCTGTCCTAGGGAATTAAGTCTGTGCACTTGCCCTCCTCAGAAATGAAGTTTAAAGGAGAAGAGCTATGTTCATAAATTAATACTAGGCTAACTGCCCTTGCGAGCCATTTTAAGCCTAACCAATTATCCCTTGTGAGACTCAAACGCTGCACATTGTGTTTGTAAGGCAAACACCTTAACCATTCGGCCACCCTCCCAACATTTGAGATTCCCTCTTCTCCTGCAGGTTCAATCTGCTTTTTCCAGCTTGTTGGCATTCAGTGAGTGCCAACACTTCAGTAAAGAGCCAATTCATGCAGAAATTAATTGAAACTCTACTTCAGAGACAGATTACTGTAGATAAGCACTTACAGGTCTAAGTGAATCTAGCGCATTAATGAGTCCCAAATCTACACACCACCCTTAAAGAATTAGTCTAAGGAAGAAGAAATCGAGTCATATTTGGCTGTTTTTGAACATTATGGTATATATACATGAGAACTGGAACATCGACTGGAGAGGCTTTAAGGGTGTACATGGAAATGGTTAGAACAGATTTAATTTACTTATGTTTGTTTACTGAGGAAGTGCAGTGATCAATACTGACCAAATTCAGGGTCAGCCCAGGTGAAATACAAAACATTTCACAAACAAAAAATACAGAAACGTAATCAATAACAGTAGCTCATACAAATTACATAGAAATGACTGTGTATATACATTCTGGTGGGCAAGCACAGTGCAATGTACAATCAAGCAGAGTGTAATGTACAATATACACATTAGTTTCTAAAGTGGGTCAATCTTCAGTGAATCTTGACAAAGGAGAAGAGACCCGGTAAGGAGACAGGTTAACTGATACATCGTGTGTTGAAGTAGGAACATTGGGCTTGGATGGAGAAGTGCTTTTTGAGTTGCATTCTAAATTTGGAGTAAGTGATGATTTTCTTAATGTCATTGGGGAGAGCTTGCCAATGTGTGCCTGAGAGGAGAGAGCATGTGCAGTGCTGTGGAGTTTGGTTCTAGGAGTAATGAGAGTTGGTGTGACAGAGCATGTGCAGTGCTGTGGAGTTCGGTTCTAGGGGTAATGAGAGTTGCTGTGACAGAGCATGTGCAGTGCTGTGGAGTTTGCTTCTAGGGGTAATGAGAGTTGCTGTGACAGAGCATGTGCAGTGCTGTGGAGTTCGGTTCTAGGGGTAATGAGAGTTGCTGTGGCTTGTGAGTAGTGTCTCAGCTTATATGAGGAAGTTTTACTTGGACTATGACAATCTGAAAAAAAAAAACTGATTTTTGTCTAGAGCAGATGTTTCTTCTAAGACACAACTTATTCATTTTCACAGTTGGATTTTTAATACCGATAAAATGATAAGAGCTGAAATGCATGAACTTAAACATACTGTTAAACAGTGTTTGGAGCCAGATACTTAATACTAAAGAACAAATGATGCAATTGCTTACTGTTGATAGATTTAAAAGACTAATGCTTGATAATGTAAGATAAGGGGCATATCAAAATGATCCCAAGTGTTCAGGTAAACTCCCTGCTAAAACATTTTCATCTACTGTAAGTGATACAAACTGAAATGCAGTTATCTAAACCTAAACCATTAGTTAATAAGCAAACATTGCCTTTGCAATACAATGTGCTTACTAGTGAGATAACTTGTTACAGATGTGGGAAGAATAGCCACGTAGGCAGAACGTGTGTAAGTAAAGGGAAAAGTGTTATGACTAGGAGGGTGCAAACATTTGAAATAAAAATTGAGAAATAAATACTCGCGTGTTAAGATAGTTATCAAACCTACAGAATTTGCATTGTCACTGGACAATAACTAAATTAGTGAAATGCACTACGTTTGGAAAGAAGGAACTACAAAAGGCTTACTGGATTCAGGCAGCATGTTTGTTTCAGTCAAAAGTTCCTGTATATGTAAACAAGCTTCATGGTCAGCAGAACAGAGAGGCAATATGCATTCACTGACACAATAATATCCCATTATATCAGCAGAGTTTCTGACCGTTGTAAGAAAATAAATACATCCTGTAGCTGTACTGCCTTAACTAACTCAATGTTATTTTTGGAAAATAATTTCCACAGTTTAAGCTCTGTGGATGTTATGGGGAAAAGTGAAAGATTTAAGAAATGATTGCAAAAGAAAGATAGCCTTAATAAAGAAGAAACCAAAAAGTAAAATATAGTATTACTCCAGAATGAAAATTGCAGGGGAGGGGGGTGGAACTCTGCTTCTGAAAGACATTTGAAAATATATCAGAATAAAGGAGATGGGGTTAGTTAGTTTAGAAGCTATTAAGAGAGCTACCACATGGGTATGGCTATAAGATAAAAATAGCTCTACGAGTTATCAGAATCCTGAAATAACAACATAGCAGAATACTCCATGTACCAAGATGGTCAAAGATGATGCTTAGTACTGAAGAGGACACAATGAAAGGCACTGAGCTAAGCATAACATAGTTACTAGTACAAGACTGTAAGAACATTGCAAGTACAGACCTGAAAGAAGAAACATACTTAAGTGAAACTGCAGATATCGGTGACTAAGAGTTACACAAAGGAAAATAAGATGCATGACCACGGCAGTGTAGCTGCAGGAATAGAGACAGAAGAAAGGAGTTACGTGGTCAAATAGTACAGCATGGGCATGTTACAAAGCAGATAAAATGGATAAAGAGAAGAATTAAAGAGAAGGAATCTAATAATAAAAGGGAGCAATCTAAAGAAATGAAACCAAAGATAACTAAAGCCTTTCGGGATGGTATAAAATTTGCATCGCCATGTACTTGGATGTTGCTCGGGAATGGAAAAAAACAAGGCTTGCGTATTAGCTAGATTTTATTGGTCAAGATATATAAAAGAAATAGAAGTGATATTCATTTATCCTGTCCAAAATGTCAGAAAATAGCTATACAACCTGGATTCAGATGTCCTTTGATTCCAGTGCTTATTACAGATGTTTTTTTTTAAATGTGTTCTGATGGACATTGAAGGGCCATTGGTAAATCTATCAATGAAGAATCACTGGTGAATCTGGCAATGGGTATCAATACATCTTGCTGACAGTAAAACATGCCACATAACTTCCAGGTGCTGTTCACAGCATTACATAAGGCTAATGTCATGTCTGCTGCCAGATAATTGGGAGCGCTATTCTCCAGAATAAATATTCTTAACAAGATACTTCCCAGCCAATGCCCTCTGTTTATGTCAGGGGCTATCCAGCAGGTGTGCCAATGTTTTCAGGTTAAAAGTGAAATGTCAGTTTATCATTCACAGAGTGATGATTTAATAGAGAAGAAATTCAGTTCTGACCAGTTGGCCCAGAATAGTCCTGCTTCTGCTTTTGCAGGCACTGCATGTGGTATTTTGACAATACATGTTAAAAATTAATTTAAGCAGATGGTAAGAAGTGGGATTAGTTGCCATCTTACTTGTTTGCAATAAAGGAGGTGCCACGACCATCAACACTTTACCCCGTTCAAACTCTTGTACTGTAGGCATCCAAGGTATCCACTTAATATTGCTAGAGAGACCTAGGAAGAAGGTGAAACACCATTTAAATGTGTTATAGAGCATTACAGTGACTAACAGGAAGGTGTCCATAGTGAAACAGAACATGTTAAAAGTTCAGGAAGTGCACAAGACAGTATACGATAGGAATTTTAAAAGAAGACAAGTCAAACCAGGAAACCAAGTCTTGGTACTTGTCACATCAGTAGATTATTATTTAGCTACTAAACGTCCATCTGAAATTGTGGAAAAGTTAAACGAGGTAAAGAATAAGGTGGCGCAGTTTGTTAAAAGAAAGTTACGACAAAAATGGCCACATCAAAGTACTGAAATAATGAAAATAAAAAGAAGCGGAACCTCAATTACTGAGCAGCAAGTTGTAACATTGTGATACAAAAAATGCAATTAAGAAAGGAATCCACCCTTAATGTTCAGATACACAGGTCTTCATCCAAGAGGTACAACAATATCTAGCCAGAAATACATCTTTTCAGTTCTGCCTAAACAGGTAAATCTGATCGAACACAGTACAGCAACGCATCAAATAGTGAAGGCATATTCAAATTACTACAGAGTGTCTGATGCCCAAAACAGAGCATTACAGAAGGCAGAACTGTAGAGAAGGTAGTCTTCCAGAAATATCAGACTAAGAAGTGAAGGGCAAATGCTGAAAATAAAACAGAAATGTAAAAGAAAACACTGGAAATGAATCAGTAGGATGTATCTAAGAAAGGAAAACAATGCCTACCAAAATGTTTGATTCTGCACACAACATGAGGAAAGAAATTAAGAATGACAATGCCATGATGTGCTGTAAAAGCAAGGATATGTTTATTGAACACATTATTAAAGTAGGCAGGAAGGTCAGGCAAACAAGGTACAGAGCTTCAGAAGGAGCCGAATAATGTTTAACTACTCCCATAAAAATCTAGCTTAACAATTAGTTCTATTGACTCACAGGAAAGGGCTCCATTGCTAGAATATGGGGTGGTGGATGTAGTGGCCAGATTTAGAACAGTAAATGA
This sequence comes from Protopterus annectens, assembly GCF_019279795.1. Taxonomy (NCBI): domain Eukaryota; kingdom Metazoa; phylum Chordata; order Ceratodontiformes; family Protopteridae; genus Protopterus; species Protopterus annectens. The sequence goes on along the minus strand of NC_056731.1, from coordinate 1,644,382,059 downwards.
GAAAGTTACGAATAGTTTTCATGACACAGTTAACACTACACTGCCATGGCAGAGGTTACTTATGGCTGTAAAAATACTGCTTTGCGATCTTTGGTCTACTTTCCAGATTGACATGTTGTTGTCTACTAAGCTGTTAGCAGCAAGGAACCAACCCTCTTCCTATAGCTGGGTGGGTTGGTCAGGTCTCATGACTCTTCCACTAAAGTACAAAACTAGAATTTTGTGCTGGTACTGCAATCATGCAGCATGGTAGGAGTACTGAATGCTGTACATGATGTAAACATTGTAGAAAAGTTATATGATAAGTATTTGCCTACAATGCATTGCTAATGTAATTAGATTACCTAAACATTGCTGATTTTTTTAAAAGCATCCAAATAATGTAATGTATTAGATACAGGAGAAATCCCTGCATGTAAATTTGAGTCATTATGAGACCAAAAAGACAGCTTGGAAACACCAAAGCAAATTCTCTCTCAGTTTAATTCTCTCTCAGTTTAATGAAGAGCTTTTCGTCTTGCACATGTGGCAAGACTTCATCAGAAACTGAACAAACTTCAACACAAGCAATATATACACCCACTTTTTGTCACATGACACTTCTAATTAAAATCTTGTGTCTTAAAGGCACATCCACATTATTGTTACTTAAAACATTTTTTAAAAACAAATATGACTAACAATATTTTAGAACATCTCAACCCTTCCCTTGCTTCAGAATTTTTACCTGTAATGGTGATAAAAATATATATACACATATACTGACAATACTGTATCTCAAATTATTGTGTTGACTCTCAAAGTATGATATTACTTAGTTAACTAAGAAGTCAGAAACTTACATATCCGAGTCAAATGAAGTCAAATATCACAAATATGGACGCATTTTATAAAAAATGCATACACACATTAACGTTTAAGATTTTTCAACTTCAATATACTGTTTAAAGATATTGTCTCACTCAAACCCGGGTAAAACATTGCCCCAGTGCGTATTTGCCAACTTAACTCAAGTTGCTCAAGTAAAAGTGTAAGCAGGCCCCCCCGACTATCATCAACAACTGAATCAATTGCTTTGAACAAAAATGAATGTTGTGGATAGGAAATAATGTGTCTAGCCAGTGCATTGTCTCTGTTATGGGTCTTTATTTTATATAGATGTTCGTATACTTGTTCTTTTAATCTTCTATCCATTTTACCTATGTAAAACGCTGCACAGCATTGACACTGAGCTACATAAACCACAAACTTGTACTTCAATTTGATTTTAAAACTAATATTTTTAACTTCAATGTCTTGTCCTGTACTCATGTATTTACAGAAGTTACACATTTGGCATTTGTACATGCCACACTTCAACTGTGGGGTGGTTATTTTATGTTGTAATAATTCCTTTAAATTAGTCCCCCTCTTATAAAAAATCCGGGGTTTGCTTTTGACCTTGTAAGAAAGGTGAGGATCTCTCCTAATTATTTCCCAATTTTTGTTCAAAATTGACATTATTTCCCTTGCATTACCACTATAGGGTGTTATTAAACTTAAATTCCATACTTCTTTTTGTTGTAATTCTCTGTCACTTATTATAACACTTTGTAAACCAATGGACAAAATCGGTTTATACAACCCCTGTTCTCTCTTATATTTTACTTCTTCCAGTAGACACTCAAAAAAGTCCACTGGATAACCTCTCCTAACAAACATTGACCTCAAATTATTACATTCATCCATGAAATCCTGGTCCAACGTGACCATACGGGCAGCTCTCACGAGTTGGCCCTTCACCACTGATTTCTTTTGGTGCCATGGATGGCAACTGCTAAAATGTAATAAAGAGTTTGAATATGTGGCCTTTCTATAAATTTTCGCTACATATGCGTTCCTTTCCATATCTTTACTAAGATCCACATCCAAGTATGAAATCCTGGTAATTTCAAATACATAAGTAAAGGAAAGGAAATGTGTGGTGCTGTTAAAATAATCTACTAGTTTACTAGCTGCTTCCTTATTTCCTTCAAAAATTATAAAAATATCTTCCAAAAACCATGTGTAGAACTGGATGTACTGTTTCACTTCTTGTTTACCAAAGATAAATTCTTGTTCCCATGAGGCCATTACCAAATTGGCATAACTTGCCCCACAGGGTGACCCCATAGCTACACCGGTCTTTTGGACATATAACTTCTCATTACATAAAATGAAATTATTATACAAAATTATGTCAAGCATTTCCTCTATTAAAGCCACCTCATCAGAGGCTACTGCTTTAGCTCTCAAGTAACTACTGACTCGTTTGATGCCTTCCACATGGGGGATAGAAGAGTATAAATCTGCCACATCCACTGTTAAAAAATTGAAGTCAGCATTGAATTCTAAATTCTTGATTTGTGACAAGAACGACCAAGAATCTTTACATATATATTTCTCTTGAGTTACATACTTCTTCAACTTTTGGTCCACCCATTTTGCCCAAGGGTAAGTTATACTTGCCCTGGCATCCACCAAAGGTTGCATAGGTGGGTTATTCACATTTTTATGTAACTTAGGGATACCAAACAAAACAGGTATCCTTGGGGAAGGCATAGATAAATATCTAAACAAGTCAGTAGTAATCCAGGTTTCTAACAACATTTCATATAAATGAGACTTTATTTTACTATATGCTTGATTTAACTCATTACGTGAAACCAACTGATATGTGGAACTTCGGACTATTTGGTCCATTTTATTGACATAGTCCTCCACATTCATAACAACAAGCCCCCCCTCCCTTATCTGGGGCCATAATGTGGACTGGATAGAAGTCTCATAATGTTTAATCATCAGGTTCAACAGGGCAAGTCCCTGAATGTTAAACAACTCAATAAGTTCTTTATGAAACAATGAACCTGGCTGTAACCCCGTAGGGTATTGGTAGGCACGCAAGCCCTTGGGGACAATGTTTTCATTGACACATTGACGTAGGTAAGTAACTTCTAAAGAAAGTTTTTTATATTTGAAAAGTTTTTTGTCAAGGTCTTGCAATAATGAAACTATGTTACCCGAGTCCTCTGTTTCAGAAGGTGTTGTTTGGTTGGGTTGCGATTGGAATAAAGGAATTGGCGTTTCCAACCACTGAGTAAAAGTTGGCAAGTCTTTCATGATATTAAATCCTGTAGAACTTCTCATATTAAGTAGTTTATCAGTTATTATATTGTTAGTAAGGTTGACACTACCTGGCCCTGTTGAACCTGATGATTAAACATTATGAGACTTCTATTAACCTTTTACAACAAGAAGCTACTAGCTTAGATGCTGCTATTAAGGGTCATGTAAACTTTTCAAGATATGCTTTTGATTACAACAGAATTTTTGACAGTATAGACCAACAAATGATGAAATTTAGAGAAATTAAAGTAAAAAAACTAGCTAGAGACCGTAAAGCATATGGTGAGGGGAATGCTTACCCCCCACCCCCAAGTTCACAAGTAGCAAAATCCAGCAATGCTGCTATGAATGTATTTGTGTGTAACACAACAAACAGAAATTAATTAACACATGGTCTATCTGCCTCAAATGATAGTAGTGCACTTCCATCAGGTGAGGGACCTATGTTACTCCAACAGTCAATTGTGAATAATACATCAGCTAATGCCCAAAATTTTCAGCATCAAGCCAACCAATACAATCTGAGATCAAAGAACAAGAAATCTCATTCCAACAAAAACTACAAAGGGAAGAATTGGAAACACAGGAGATTATACCACCCCTTATTGCAATAGCTTCCCCGACAACTAATGCTGCAGATTTTGGACTAAGGAACATCTTTATGAATAATAATGATAAAGATTTTAAAATTTATAATTTTTCTGATGTTACTATAGATCAACCATTGGTGGCACTATTAGCCAAGGGGTATACTTTCATCCCCACAAGAAAAGCAGACTTAGTTAAAACTTTAATTGATTTAAAATTATTTGTGCATAAACTCAATGTGTCTATGCTTTTTGTTGACAATATTATGGTTCAGTCTAGTGCATTACATCCTTCAAGTACTTTTTGTCCCCCTTTACACCCAACTTTACAATGTTTTGAACTCATTTGTGAGTTGGATTTATACAATGTTTTAGGGGTGGGCAGTAATCATAAGCAGAATAAAAGGAAGAATGTTTCATCTGTAAATGTTACTAGTGAACAACTGCATTTATTACAACTAATTCAAGAAGCCCCAGTCCGCATTATGGACCCAGATAAGGGAGGGGGGCTTGTTGTTATGAATGTGGAGGACTATGTCAATAAAATGGACCAAATAGTCCGAAGTCCCACATATCAGTTGGTTTCACGTAATGAGTTAAATCAAGCATATAGTAAAATAAAGTCTCATTTATATGAAATGTTGTTAGAAACCAGGATTACTACTGACTTGTTTAGATATTTATCTATGCCTTCCCCAAGGATACCTGTTTTGTTTGGTATCCCTAAGTTACATAAAAATGTGAATAATCCACCTATGCGACCTTTGGTGGATGCTAGGGCAAGTATAGCTTACCCTTGGGCAAAATGGGTAGACCAAAAGTTGAAGAAGTATGTAACTCAAGAGAAATATATATGTAAAGATTCTTGGTCGTTCTTGTCACAAATCAAGAATTTAGAATTCAATGCTGACTTCAATTTTCTAACAGTGGATGTGGTAGATTTATACTCTTCTATCCCCCATGTGGAAGGCATCGAACGAGTCAGTAGTTACCTGAGAGCTAAAGCAGTAGCCTCTGATGAGGTGACTTTAATAGAGGAAATGCTTGACATAATTTTGTATGATAATTTCATTTTATGTAATGAGACGTTATATGTCCAAAAGACCGGTGTAGCTATGGGGTCACCCTGTGGGGCAAGTTATGCCAATTTGGTAATGGCCTCATGGGAACAAGAATTTATCTTTGGTAAACAAGAAGCGAAACAGTACATCCAGTTCTACACATGGTTTTTGGAAGATATTTTTATCATTTTTGAAGGAAATAAGGAAGCAGCTAGTAAACTAGTAGATTATTGTAATAACACCACACATTTCCTTTCCTTTACATATGTATTTGAAATGAGCAGGATTTCATATTTGGATGTGGATCTTAGTAAAGATATGGAAAGGAACGCATATGTAGCGAAAATTTATGGAAAGGCCACATATTCAAACTCTTTATTACATTTTAGCAGTTGCCATCCATGGCACCAAAAGAAATCAGTGGTGAAGGGCCAACTCGTGAGAGCTGCCCGTATGGTCATGTTGGACCAGGATTTCATGGATAAATGTAATAATTTGAGGTCAATGTTTGTTAGGAGAGGTTATCCAGTGGACTTTTTTGAGTGTCTACTGGAAGAAGTAAAATGTAAGAGAGAACAGGGGTTGTATAAACCCATTTTGTCCATTGGTTTACAATGTGTTATAATACGTGACAGAGAATTACAACAAAAAGAAGTATTGAATTCAAGTTTAATAACACCCTATAGTAGTAATACAAGGGAAATAATGTCAATTTTGAACAAAAATTGGGAAATAATTAGGAGAGATCCTCACCTTTCTTACAAGGTCAAAAGCAAACCCCGGATTATTTATAAGAGGGGGACTAATTTAAAGGAATTATTACAACATAAAATAACCACCCCACAGTTGAAATGTGGCATGTACAAATGCCAAATGTGTAACTACTGTAAATACATGAGTACAGGACAAGACATTGAAGTTAAAAATATTAGTTTTAAAATCAAATTGAAGTACACTTGTCAGTCCAAGTTTGTGGTTTATGTGCTCAGTGTCAATGCTGGGCAGCGTTTTACATAGGTAAAACGGATAGAAGATTAAAAGAACGAGTATACGAACATCTATATAAAATAAAGACCAATAACAGAGACAATGCACTGGCTAGACATTATTTCCTATCCACAACATTAATTTTTGTTCAAAGCAATTGATTCAGTTGTTGATGATAGTCGGGGGGGCCCGCTTACACTTTTACTTGAGCAACTTGAGTTAAGTTGGCAAATATGCACTGGGGCAATGTTTTACCCGGGTTTGAATGAGACAATATCTTTAAACAGTATATTGAAGTTGAAAAATCTTAAACGTTAATGTGTGTATGCATTTTTTATAAAATGCATCCATATTTGTGATATTTGACTTCATTTGACTCGGATATGTAAGTTTCTGACTTCTTAGTTAACTAAGTAATATCATACTTTGAGAGTCAACACAATAATTTGAGATATAGTATTGTCAGTATATGTGTATATATATTTTTATCACCATTACAGGTAAAAATTCTGAAGCAAGGGAAGGGTTGAGATGTTCTAAAATATTGTTAGTCATATTTGTTTTTAAAAAATGTTTTAAGTAACAATAATGTGGATGCGCCTTTAAGACACAAGATTTTAATTAGAAGTGTCATGTGACAAAAAGGGGGTGTATATATTGCTTGTGTTGAAGTTTGTTCAGTTTCTGATGAAGTCTTGCCACATGTGCAAGACGAAAAGTGCTTCATTAAACTGAGAGAGAATTAAACTGAGAGAGAATTTGCTTTGGTGTTTCCAAGCTGTCTTTTTGTTTTTCACTAGTTTGTCTTACTTTGGTTCCTGTCATTATGAGACCAACTATGTAATTTGTTCTTGTATAAAAGTATATATTTTCTCAGCCATGGCTTGATTCACTGAAATGTCAAGAGGAGGTGCATTGCCCTGTGTACCATATTCATTAGAGTCTCAGTGGGGAGGCTCATTGTCCTTGACTGGACTTTGATGGAGAATGTTGTAGTGCCGGTACTTACGTATTTTCGCAACCAGATTTTCCCGGTTGTGATTCGCTCATACCTGCACAGATAGCACCGCATGAAAAATTTCAAAGTGTCAGGGGAACTCCTTAATAGTGGCATGAAATTTCCCACAACTTTGTAGGAACAGGAACAAGTACCGAAAACCGCTTCATGTTTTGCGTCCGTTACACTAACACGCTGCAGTTGTAATGGGTGTTATTAATCTGTCACTTGCATTACTTTCAGCTGGTGAAAGGAATTCTGCAGCGAGGAAGAAGACAGGCACACAGAAACGGTTATTGGTAAACCTTTGGTTAGTTTTTAGACATACTTTTATGCTATCTTTAAAAAGATGCACTGCATTGGTAATGACTTTAAATGTCTTACTTCGTTCCCTTCCACTTGACATGGCTAACAACCGGTGTGATATTCCAAGGCAGCATGTACTGCTGATGAAAGTGTTGCACTTAACAGTACATGAACTACAGCCCTACACATACTGTTTACATACACACAGAAAAGGTTTCTAATAACTGAAACTGACATTCCGGACAACAGCAGTTTCAGAGACATGGCTAACAAGCAATGACAAATTGCAAGGCAGCATTTTCTGCCCATGCAAATGTTCGACAAGCACCACACGAAGTATGGACATACACATATGCTTTAAACAAATACACAAATGTTTATAACAACTTAAATTCACATAGCAGCCAGCACCAGTTTCAGAAACAGTACATAGGTAAATGTTTTATTCATCATAGCTGTGCAAACAGTGTTTTTAAGGAAACTTGGTACTTTTGCAATGTTCCTCTAAGTATTACTGTAAATGGTGACATGAGATGGTGGCGCTAAAGGAATTACCTGCAATGAAACATTACTTTCGCATGTATTTAAGTTATACACCTGCCTAAACACACAAAATCTTACAGAAAACATGGTTTCTGTGCTTCTCAATACTTTCTGGTAGTAGTTTAAACAACGGGAAGCAACCAGGATTAACACAAAAATCTGGTTGCGATAATACGTAAGTACCATAGTGCTTCACTCAAAATCAAGTCCTCGTACCTGGAGACGGGTTCCCAAGAAGTAAGAAGGGCTCCAACTGCTTAGAATGGGAAACTCTAGAAAAACTGCAATTGTGGACCTTGATTGAGATGCTCTGGATGAAAACCGGTTTCATTTGCAGCAGCCCAGAAATCTGTTTTAACAGGAGCAGATCTCAGATTTACGTTCGGACTTTTTTTCTTGAATGTTAGAAAAATATATGCATGGACATTTTCCATTGGTGAGACTAACTTTTTTAACATATGTTTTAAAACATTGAATAAAGCAATCTGCGAGCTGAATAAGAGTTGTATTTTCAGTTGCTTTTGTGTTCAGTGTTGTCAAAATACCACTACACCTATATAAATCTAGGTTGATTCATCTGCTACAAAAATAAATGCAACTCAAATGATCAAACACAATTGGTCTAACATTTGCATACTAACATGCATGTCCAACACACAGTACATTAAACTGAACACCAACATATAGCCACACACACACACACACACACACACACACACACACACACACACACACACACACACACACACACATCAAATGTACCAAAACACAAAATAACTCCTAAATCACTGTTTTTGCAGGATACAAGCCCCTCCTTTGCCCCCTCCCCCGCTAATTACATACCAACTCAGAAAATGTATAACAGTAAGGAAAGGTTGTATTCTTTATTTCCACCATTTCACAGTCTCACTCAGATATCAACCTGGCATCTACTTATCCTTAAAATACCAACAACATTGCCTATAAGCTATGACAGCACCATTTGACAAACACTACATCTGACAATTCAGTATTCTGAAATGCATTCCATTTGACAGATCAGGTTGCAGCTGAATACATTTGATTACCAGTGTCCTCAAAAATCTTAACAGAGCCATTATATGTAGCACACACAAATAAATGTATGTGCTTGCTGGTTATAACATTTTTAGAAAGTACTCAATGCTGCATGTAATCACACTTGTTTTTATATTACTTTTCCAGAATGAAAGGTGGAATAACAGCTGTCATTCTAGTTTACATATTATTGAAGAAAAATTATATAATATTGTTTAAGCAGGTGAGGCAATATATACAGCTGACTTTTGAAAGGTAACTGGCTTTTACACAGGCAGCCAGCATTACAGAGATGACATGGCCATGTTCCAAGGTGCTATTAAACCACAGAAGCTCTGTAGTACACCAGATGGATACAATCTATCAACTCTTCAAGAACTGCAAGATGACAAAAGGACCAGTAAAGTAATGTGGGGGTTGTTATTATGTGGTAATCTAGTTCAGCTCAAGATACGGCATAAACATAATATTCTGAAAAAGAAAAAAGCTGTATTGAACTTGAGCTAATAGCACTAGCTGGCTATAAAACAGTACTATATCCTAAGACAATATTGTTGTTTTATGTCAAACCTACAGTTATTAAAAATGTTTCTATATCATAAGTCACAGACACACTAACACTGACCAGCTCCCCGGAGTATGGGGTTATTCCGGTCAGTGGGATTTTGAATAGCTTGTGATAGGAAGCAGATGGCTCTTTATCAGGGATGCAACAGTACAATTACAAGTGCCACAACTCACAAAAAATAAATGAAAATGCTACTGGTTAAGAAATACAGAAAATCTCAAACCTCACTGTAATGCCATAAAAGTGTTTCTGCAAAGGGGCAGACTGATGCAGGGCTACACCCCTCACATCCCTACTAGTTAAATATATATACTAACTTTGAGATCACTGTACCGCCACAGTGCAAGAGTTATTATAAGGTGTCACACAGCCTCATCATAAGCACTACATATTCTTGCGTTCATTTTCATTATTCTGAGACTCACAGCAGCAATTCTCAGAATTTTAAGAGAAGCCCACTACAAAAGGTTGATGGCTATCATACCATTTATTTCAAACAAATGCTAACTTTATGACATTCCTGATCCAATCTTTTATGAAATAAAAGTGTTTTCATTTATGGAAATAGCAATGAACTCTTAAACTATTTAAATAGTCCTTTAAAATAAATACTTTGCAGTCAGTATTGTACACTGAATAGCACCTTCAGACACTTGCACAGCTAAAATAATATAGATTTTAAATCCCAACCCACCATCATCGTCTACTTTAAGAAGGGCCCAAACCAATTTAGCACCATTCTGGTGAATCCTAGGTGCTGTGAGTTATGTCCTGAAACGTTACTTCCTTTTCCCCAGAGTGTATCTTCATCCCTACAAAATGAAGCATACACTCCTTTGCATAAAAAAATAAAACACAATTGTTTCTTCTCCTCTGGCATTTTCTAAGCTATTCACCTTTTTCAGTAAACAATGGTTGGTTTTGCTCTAAATACTTTCTTTAGGAATCTGTCATTTATAGGGACTACATAAACTAAATGATTGACTTCTACAGCATTTCCAAACATTCACCTTCTTCTGCAACTGTACTTTCTACATGGCAGTTTATCAACTTGACAACCATGAAAAAATGCTTCCATCCAGTTTAGCTCCCTGGAGCAAAGTTCTAATGATGCAACCAAACATGACAGTGGTATGGAATTATGTCCATGACAAACTCTATCAACTGAGAGCAGGTGTGTTGTTCTTCTGCGAGTAAAACAGCAGATATATCTCTAAATATACCAAATAATAAATTATTAATTTCATTTTCAGTACACCTGGAAACAAATCAAGCAAAACATAAATGAAATAATATGCTGTACTTCTTTGTAAAAAGATATAGAAAATTGGAAATAGTTAATATCTGTGGTACAGAGAAAGTAGAATAGAGTGTGTGTGTGTGTGGGGGGGGGGGGGCACAAGCAACACTACGCAGTGCTACTGTTGGGCAAGAAATGTTATGACATTACCGGTGACTGTTTCCCATGTAGAAATCTGTCATTAGCTGAAAATAAAAAAACGTGCCTGTTAAGGGTTTAGTAGCAGTTCATAAATGTTACTGTGTTCAGCTCTTCATGTAAGACGCCTGCCAGAGGAGTGCGATGAATTACAATAATGCTGAGGGAAGGAGTAGCTACCATCCAATGAAATACCTCCATTCAGATATAATCTACCCACTCTGAGCTCCCTTATTTAAAAAGTCCACTGTTGTTTTTGTTTTTTAACATTTGTTTGTTGTACTAAGAAATTACTTTGTTCACCTTATACTGAGTGTCACTTTTTCCCATGGTTGTGTGACTACATATTTTAGTTAATTCAAGTAAGAGAGCATTTGAAGCAAAGCTTATCTGCCTGCATTTTTTGTGACTCTCATATATATAAGTTTAGTTGGTGGAAGTTTTTTTTATTTTTGTTATGAGTTTAAATCATCAAGTTTATAACAGTGGATTATGTGTTGACTTCCCATAAAGGATCTATGTGGAAAGGTTGAAAAGGTGTTCAAGAGCCCAACAGATGAGTACAATTACACGACACTTGCTGGTTTCACACAGTTGTTTTCATTATGAGTATCTTTACCAAACCCATAAGAATGTCTGGATATTCTCAGCAATGGCTTTGATTCACCAGTAAAGACGTCAGCTCATGCTCTAGAAATTATCTAGGATTCAAAAAGAATAGAGAGCAGCCTGCTGTTAGACTGCACCAAGCTACTCAGCCTGTGCTTACCACTAGGAAGTAATTTAGAATGAGCACTATCAATTAGTTAGTTAGGCACCCAAGTTAGAGCAGCCACTCCATAAACAGTGATCTCTTACCAAAGCAACCTAATGTAGTACTGACATCAGGATGAAGGCATCACTTATTACACTGTTTCCTGTTTGGCCAAGTAAGAATATGTTATTTAATGAAATTTACTGAGTGCAAAAGAAGGTTTAATATTCACTGTGCTGCAGAAGGCTTCTGTAGCAACAACCTCAGAGTGTTAGTAGTGCATCTACAGAACTGTAGATGTTCATAATGAATCTCAATAAGCAGTACTTAAGGGTCACATGACCAAAGGTTCTGCATTGCCTCACACTGTTCAGAAATCAAGCACTGGATTACTATAAGGCACAGATTGTAAACAGATTGTGCTTTTTTCCATCTTCCACAACTTCATGAACTGTAATCAGCTGTTACTTCTTCTTCTTATTACAGCAAAGTATGTCTACAAGTGGTTGAAATTTGACTGTCTGAACATTGCTTGCCCAAAGTACAAGGTGCTAAAGAACATAATGCTCATTGTTGTTTTTCTATACAAAATCACTGCTGGTATAATTTCTAAGTGTGCAATGGCAGTGATTCTTTTGTTTTGAGACATTTCTCCTGCCTCTGGATTGAGGTGATCTTGGAATTGGTATACAAGTTCAGATAGTGTAGAGGGACTTCCCATGAGGGGGTGAAGGGGGCCTTGCCCCTACAAGAACTCTTGCAATTTAATGTTTTTCCCTTCTGTGCTTTATATTTTCAGTGGTGTAGTTCCTTATCATTCTGGTCTTCCAGATTCCTTACCAGAACCTCACAGCAACTATCCCTAAGCTGAAGGTCACCTATTGTCTTAAGAATGTTATGATAGAGATTCCACCAACAGTTTGGGAAGATTTGTTCAGGTTGTTGTCTGAGGCTATGAGTCTCATAAAGGAGCCAAACACACAAATTATACACATATATTCACACATAGCTTCTAAATATGTAAATCTGCTAAAAATGTACAAGTATAAAGAGATATAATATATCTATCAGGCACAGAATGTAGATTTTTTATTAATAATAAATGATAAAACTAACATGATAAAATTAAATGATTAAACTAACGTCAATACTAAATCCCTACAACATCTCACTATCTGCCCTTACATCCTCCCCCTTACCACCCCTCTTCCAAAAATAAGGCTATCTCCCTTACTAAAAACCCACTCTAAATATATAAGAAAGCCCCCTCAAATCAAACTACCATTTCTCTCTCAACGACTACTCCTGTCAGGAGATATCCAACTCAACCCTGGCCCCCAGTCCCCTACCCTGATAAGTGACTCACACCCAATAAATCCTACCCATCTCCCAACCTCTAGAAGACAGATAACTTTTTACTTCATAAACTTAAGAAGCATAGTCAACAAAGTCCATGAATTCCATGCCTGGCTAACTAACTACTCACCAGACATTGTTACATTAACTGAAACTTGGCTCAACCCTCATAACCTAGACAGGGATCTCATCCCTCCTGGATACAACATACACAGGCTTGATAGACAAAAGAAAAAAGGTGGTGGAGTGGCTATTCTTTACTCCAACCACCTTACTCTAGTGAGTCCAAAAAATCCTACTCCCTCCTTCTCCTCTGCTGAACTGCAACTAGCCAACCTTAATCTCAATAAATTCACTACCATTACCATTGCAGCAATCTATATCCCCCCAGGATACAATATAACCATACTAGAAAACATCCTATCCCACCTCGCACACAATATCCAAAATGAAACCATCATGATGGGAGATGTAAATATTGATTGGCTCACACTCCTAGATCCCAACTCAACCTCCTTTATTTACTTACATGGATTTGAGCAACTAATCACCTCCCCTACTCATATCAACAAATCACACCTCCCAAGCTCCCTCCTTGACTGGATTCTGGTTTCCCACCCCAAAACTACCATAACCCCCAGACCCTTCCTAATGATCTAAGTGACCACTGTCCTATAACAATAATCAGACATACCCCTCACTCCTCTAAGCCCCACAAGTATATTACCTCCCGCAAACTATCAGCCTTTTGCCCAGATTCCTTCATTAACCAACTCTCAGGAATTAACTGGTCTCACCTTACTACTCTCCCCTTAGATGATGCTGTCCATGCATTCAATTCTACCTTTCTTAACATCCTTGACTCCCAAGCCCCTCTCCGTGTAGTCAGAATTAAACCCAAAATTGCTCACTGGCTTACTAAAACTACTCGTGCCCTTATGAAGAATAGGGATAAAATATGCAAACTCTGGGCCACATCCTGGACTCCCTCTCTACTACAGACCTACAAACAACTTAGAAACCAGGCCAAAAACCTCATTAACAATAACAAAAGGAACTTCTACACTAATCCTCCTAATACTCTTAAATCCAACCCAAAAAAGTTTAGGAACTCAATCAACCACATACTACACTCTGGAAACCCATCCTCTCCAAACCCATGCCCAAACAAAACACCCGAGGAAACAGCTACCATCTTTAATCATCACTTCATTGAATTGATAGCCTCTCTAGTAAATTCTCTCCCAACATGCAACAGTTCCTACAAACCCTGTCATACCTCCTCTTCCTAACACCCAAGAGACTTTCTCCCTCAAAATAGTGCCAACTTCTTAAATTAAATCCGTTCTCTCTAAGCTTAAACCCTGCTCCCCTTCAATAGACAAGCTTCCCTCCTACTTTCTACAAATTGCAGCAGAACCACTGGCCTACCCAGTATCTATCCTAGTTAACTGCTTTATCACCGAATCCTATGTCCCCTCCTTATGGAAAATTTTCTATACCTTACCTATTCACAAAGGTGGAAACTCCTCCGATATAACAAACTTTAGACGAATTGCCATACTATCTCCTCTCTCCAAAATATTAGAAAAAATGTATCCATGAACAGGTTATACACTACTTACTTCAGGAAAACCTACTAACTCATACTCAACACGGCTTCCGTCCCAAACACAGCACCACAACTGCTCCAGCATCCTTTATAAATACTGTATCACTCACCCGAGAAAATAATAAACTTGTCTATACCCTGTTCCTGGACCTCTCCAAAGCTTTTGATACTGTCTCCCATTCACTTCTCCTCTACAAACTAACAAGCCTTAATTTCTCTTCTCATACCTTATCTTGGTTCACAAGCTACCTCACTAACCGCCAACAATCAGTTAAATGGCTCTCTGCACAATCCCCTTTCTCTCAGTGGAAATGGGTGTCCCCCAAGGATCCATCCTTGGGCCTCTACTCTTTAATATATTTACCAACCAATTACACTCCTCCTGCCTCCACTTATCACTAGTGCAGTATGCTGATGACTCTACTGTCATCACAACTGCAGACATCTGGCCTTCACTCTTTAACTCAAGCTACATTCAACTCTATAGAGGCATGGCTCAGTGATAACAAATTAATTCTCAATCCAAAGAAAACTAAGCTTCTCTTCTTTCTCCCCAAAACCTCTCTAACCTCATATCCACTTTCACCATCCACTCGTGCAACAAGACAATCATCTCAGTAGAACCCAGCTCAAAACTACTAGGTGTCACCATAGATGATCAGCTTAAATTTGATATTCACATCACTAATTGCATAAAAAAGAACATAAGAAGCTCGGACATCTGTACCGAAACAAGGCATTCCTTACTAATAGGACCAAAATAACTCTCTCATGCTTTTCTTCTACCCCCCTACTATACAGCTGCCAAATATTCACAAATCTAAACTCTACACTCCTCACCAAACTAGAAACTACCTATAACAAGGTTGCCAGATTTTCTGCAAACCAAACTTATAAGTCTCACCACTGCTCATCTCTTAAGCAACTAGAATTGCTAGAATTCCCCCATCTTCTCAAACTATACCAATTTCAACTGGTCCACTCCATCCTATATCTGCCATTCTTTTGTCCTAGCCTAACATCCCTCTTAACCAAATACTCTCCTGCTAGATCCCTTTGTACCTCTGACCAAGACTTGCTCCAGATTTCTAAACCTAAAAATAAAATGGGTCACTTGCTTTACAGTTATAACCCTGCAACTTACTGGAATAAACTTCCTCTCAAAATCAGGTCACTAAATCACCCTAAACAATTCAAAACTGCCATTCGTGAATATTTTAAGAAAAACTGGATTTGCCACTACACTCATCCACCATGACCTGTCTTCTCCCTAGAGGCCTTAAGTTATATCCCTCCCTATAATTCCTCCTGTCTCTCTCCAATCACCTCTTTACCTTCACAAGTATGTACAAATATCTTGTAATTTCAAGCCCTGAATTGTTTGTATGCTTGAGTATGTAAAATTCTTTAAAATGTATGTTTACTTAATGTACTACCTAACAATTGTATTCTAACATTTGAATGTATCTTTACTGTGGAGCTTTTCTCCCAGGGTCTCTGCTGAAAATGAGCCACAAGCTTAGACGGACTAACCCGGTCAACAAATGTAAAATAAATAAAATAAATAATAACCTTTGAACATGTTTAGCACTAAAGACTTTCAACCAGTCACTCTACTCTGACTTTACAGATAAACCACAGTTAAACTCAGTAAAAATAAAAATTACACAAACTGCATACATGAAGAATAAACAATAAACCCATACAAAAAATATACCCCTTAATTCAAATGACTATAAAGTAAATCTATCCTTAATTTGATGAAAGCAACTAAATACTAAAAGCTAAAATTAAACCTGAGTGACAATACACCAATTAGAAAATGACAGTACCAGAAAATCTGATCTCATATTAATGTACTAAAATAAATAAAAATAACCTAATGAAAAAATAATAATATACTACACTATACTATACTACACTGTACTATACTATACTATACTATACTATACTACACTGTACTATACTATACTATACTATACTATACTATACTATACTACACTGTACTATACTATACTATACTATACTATACTATACTACACTATACTATACTATACTATACTGCCAACTAAAGTTAAAGGAATTATAACTAACTACACTCTTAAAAATCTGCCACAAAATGCCTTAAAATATAATAAACAAAAGCTTATAACTTGCCTCAGAAGTTCAGTTAGAATCACCCATGAGACAGCTCATATATAATATGCAAAGAACATAAATCTCTGTTTAGACAACATGTCAATCAATTAGTACATCTAATCGACAAACCTCTAGCGTGTCCTGCCCTAAGTACATTATTTAGTAACTATCTACCCAAAAGAGCTCTCAGATCTGAAAATCAACAGCTTTTGCTGGTGCACAAGTCTAAACTATCTGCCAGTCAGCTGCTATACTTCTGTACTGTAGTCAGAGCCAGGAATGCCCTTCCATTTACAATTAGAGCTAACTAAATCCTAGCAACTTTTAAAACTTCTTTACAAGAGTACTTAGCTTCATCCTGGAACTGCCCTTGCACCAAGCGTCCACCTTAAATCCTGACTCTGTCTACTTCATGAATGTATTGTATTACCTGTTCATTTATCAACCATACTGTTCTTCTTTATAACATATATCCCAAATTAACATTATCCTACAAAAATATCTTGAGATAACATAACTGTTCTTCTGGCAGAAGTTTTATATAATGACAGCCTTTTTTACTTATATTGCTTGTCTCCTTCTGTAAATTAAGTTTGTATTACTTGTAACTAATTGATAAAAAATTAAGTTTTACATTACTTTAATTGTAAAATACTTGTCTAAGTTAAGTTCATGTTTCTTGTGGAGCTTTTCTTCCCAGCCTCCACTGAAAATTAGCTCTTATTGGCCCAGTGGGCTATCCCGGTAAATAAATGCCAATCAATCGATAAATCAATCAATAAATGAATAAATAGTACATTCCACTGAAATGAGTGATACAATACTAATTCATACTCAGAAAATCAGGGGAAAAGGAGATAGATTCAATATATAGAGGTCTGTTTGGTGTAATACTTGCAAATATGAGACTAACAGACTTAATTCTGTACAGAAAAAACAACAGGACTAGGTATTTCATGTATCACACAGCAGATATTCATATATTTCACATATTTTTGCATACTACACACACACACACACACACACACACACACACACACACACACACACACACACACACACACACCATTTAGTATTCCTGTCTCACAACACTTGGTCTACCAGTCTGGTTGTCAGCTGGGATGCCTTCTGTATGGAGTCTGTTCATCCATGCTGTGTCCATGTGCATTATTTTTAGGAGTTCTGGATTACTCCTGGGTCCCAGAGACATGTTGTAAGTGAAATGGCATTCTTACAAATTGCCCATAGTTGTGTATGCCATGAGACAGTGACTGAGTGTTAGTGCATATCTGTAGGTGTGTCAGAGACATAGCCAGGATGCAGGGAGGTGGGAAGCCACCCTGGGGACAAGGTGTTAGGGGCACGATTGGGAGTTGCCAGTTGGACAGCAGTACACTACCAGCATTCAGGGCTGAAATGTTTTAGTGCTTTATATATGGTATAAGATATAGAAAGCAGTTTGCAACATTTTTCACAAGAGCCTTGGTGCTTTTTTGCTCTGTGCACAATTATGAGGACCTTAGATTTGAGGTGCACAGATCAGGGAAAATGGACCTTGCACCACTAAAAACTGGGGAACTGATCATTTGTATTTTCTTAGCCTTAACTACTCAAGAGTTGAGGGACATCACAATGTGAAACAGCACTGAGCAATAAATGAGCAAGATATGGCTCTGGTGTGCATGTGTGGGAAGGGGGTTATATCTTGCAATGGGATAATATTTTGTCCAGGATTAGCTTTTCTAATTGCACCCAATGAATGCAGGGATAGGCTTTTTCTCTTCAACAACCATGAAATGGATTAAGAGTATAATCAGAGAAGGAATTAATGTTCATATGCCAGAGGACATGGGTGGAAGTTGGTCCATAGAAGCTATACATGCAGGAATGATATACCCAGGCAAGTCCAGTCCCATGGGGTTATTCAGATGGAAGCCTGCCACCCAAGAAAGGTCTGTTTAAGTATAGTACCCAGCTGGGAGAACCTGATACCCAGGCAAATGGAGAAGCAGAAAGGCCAGGGGGATGAAGATAGACAGCTTGAAGCAAGGTTCATATAAATGAGGCTGAAGAGATCTGTGAGTTACCGAACTTTAGGCAACTATTTCATTCTCCTCATTTGAGCCTGAGAATTGCTATATCTGAAAGCATTTCAAACAGGCATCGTATTGTATACTGATGTGCCAAGTTTACTTCAGCAAAGATGTGAATTAATATAAAAAATATAGTCTTTGTATGCTCTGTGAAAGTAAATTTTTTATAATACATGTGGTTTATGGAGTGAAATGAAAGCAATGAAAAGGGGAAAATTTGTGCCATTTGAGAAAGATTCCCTGCATGTGTCTTGAGGGGGGACTCAAGTAACCAGGGTAGTACATTGATTGATGCTAGCTAAATTTCAGGCTCAGCCCTGGTAAAAATACAAAACATTTCACAAAACACACACACACACACAAACACACACACACACATACACACACGCGCACACACACACACACACACACACACACACACACACACACACACATGCAAGAACTTTGTGAGTTTTGTTTAGTTTGCCTGAAGTGTTTCAGCATTTTTATCAAAATCTGTTTTTCATGAAGTACTGCAGTTGCTGTATTACTACACATGACAATGTCATTTCTGCCTGTATGGTACTTGTAGGTATTAAATTTGAAATGTAGGGCCACTTACATTGTTGTTTGCGTTTTGGGTTCTATGTGTTTCATCTTATGCTGTGTAACTCTGGGCAAGGTATGAGAGGGTGCTTTTAAATAAAACTGATAGTTATACGTTCTTTGAGCTGGTGCAATCTCAACGTTAACTTAGTAATGTTGTTAAGTGCTGTCAAGATATGGACGTTTGTCATGAACTGTGTTCTCATTTCAGTCAGATACCTAATCACTGACAGAGAAGCATCCATTACTATATCTATTGCACTGCTGGTAATGACGTCTCTCTAACTGAAAGTAAAGGCAGCACTTTATTATTTTTTTGCTGTAGTATTTTTATTGCTATCAAGTTATAGTTCTTTCTTCATGAATCAAGCATTTAGTTGAATTGGGATTTCATTTATCTAACTTGTTAATTTGATACTAACTGTAGGTTAGCTAAATTTTTCTTTTATAGGTTGGAGTGGGTCTATGCATAAATATCCCTATATGTTTGTGCACATATTCATCTATCTACATACACACACACACACACACACACACACACACACATATATATACATATATATATATATATATATATATATATATATATATATATATAAGCAGCACAGTGGCACAGTAGATAGCGTTGTTGTCTCACAACAAGAGATTCCTCGGTTCAGTTCTCAGCTTTGATGCCTTCTGTGTGGAGTTTCCATGTGCGCCCTTTGTTTGCATGGGTTTCCTCCCACATTCCAAAGATATGCAATAGGTGGATTGGACACTAAACTGGCCATAGGTGTGAGTGTGTGTGCAAATGGGTGGTGTGGAAGAACTACCATGGCAGGGCTAGCCACCCAGAGGTGTAAACCTTGGCTTTGGATAATTGTCACTGTTGAAGTTGACACCCCAACCCCCTGTATAAAAAGGGTTGTGGATGGATATATACAATGGATATAAAAAGTGTACACACCCCTGTTAAAATATCAGGTTTTGTGATATAAAAAAATGAGATCACAATAAATCATTTCAGAACTTTTCCCACCTTTATTGTGACCTATAACCTGTACAATTCAATTGAAAAACAAATCTGTTAGGAGAAAAAATATAAAAAATAAAAAAGTACAATAAGCTGATTGCATAAGTGTGCAAACCCTTAAACTAATAGTTTGTTGAAGCAACTTTTGATTTAATTACAACATTCAGTCTTCTTGGGTAGGTCTGGGCTCTGGCTGGGCCATTCCAAAACTTTGATTTTCTTCTGGTGAAGCCATTCTTTTGTTGATATGGGTGCATGGGTGCATGCTTGGAGTCATTGTCATATTGAAAGATGAAATTCCTCTTCATCTTCAGCTTTCTAGCAGACACCTGAAGATTTGAGGCCAAAAGTGACAGGTATATGGAACTGTTCATAATTCCCCTCCACCTTGACTAAAGCCTCAGTTCCATCTGAAGAAAAGCAACCCCAAAGCATGATACTGCCAACACCATGCTTCACCATGGGGTTGGTGTTCTTTTGGTGATGCGAAGTGTTGTTTTTGCACCAAACATACCTTTTGGAATTGTGGCCAAAAGGTTCATCCTTGGTCTCATCCGGCCATAACACATTTTTTCATATGCTTTTGAGAAACTTGATATATTGTTTTGCAAATTTTAGCTGGGCCTGATGTTTTTCTGTGTAAAAAAAGATTTCCTTCTTGCAAGCCTACCCCATAGCCCAGACATATGGAGAATATGGGAGATTGTTGTCACATGTAGTACACAACAAGTACTTGCCAGAAATTTCTGCAGCTCTTTCAGTGTTGCTGTAGGTCTCTTGGCAGCCTCCCTGACCAGTTTTCGTCTTGTCTTTTCATCAATTTTGAAGGGACGTCCAGTTCTTTGCAATATCACTGTTGTCCCATATTTTCTCCACTTTTTGATGACTGTCTTCACTGTGTTCCATGGTATATTCAATGCTGTGGAAGTTTTTTTGTACCCTTCTCCTGACTGATACCTTTCAACAATGACATCCCTTTGATGCTTTGTAAGCTTTCTTTGAACCATGGCTTTTGCTGAAGCATGCAACTGAGTAAATGTCAGGAAAATCCTACTAGGACAGCTGAAATTTTTTGGGGAGCCTCTTTAATTGATAGCAGGTGTGTACCCAAGAAGACTGAATGCTGTAATTAAATCAAAAGGTGCTTCAACAAATTATTAGTTTAAGGGTATACACACTTATGCAACCAACTTATTGTACGTTTTTTATTTTTTATATTTATTCTCCTAACAGATTTGTTTGTTTTTCAATTGAATTGTACAGGTTATAGGTCACATTAAATGTGGGAAAAGTTTTTAAATGACTTATTGTGGTCTCATTTTTTTATATCACAAAAACCTGGCATTTTAACAGGGGTGTGCACACTTTTTATATCCACTGTATGTGTGTGTGCATGTGTGTGTATGTGTGTGTGTGTATGTGTGTGTGTGTGTGTGTGTGTGTGTGTGTGTGTGTGTGTGTGTGTGTGTGTGTATGTGTGTGTGTGTGCGCGTGAGAGAGAGAGAGAGAGAGTATTCCATATGACTAAATGTTTTTTGGTCGTCTCAGCAAATACTGACCAAAAAGAATGACTTACAAAACAGAGACTGATAGATCAAGGAAAATGGTACTGTCACCTACAGGAACCATGTTAAACGCTGTTCTGGAGTTTTTCATTGCATATTATATAATGACTGGCCACTTGTATTCAAAAACCTGCACACTGATTGGCCAGCCCTAACAGTGTGCCCATTGTAAATCCCACAATATACCAACAGAAAAAGGTCCGGTCACCCAGACTTCTTTCCGTTCGTATATTTCAACAAAAGTTAAAAGAAATATATGGTCCATACTCCAGACATATTTGAGAGGCAGCATGGAAGAAATACAAAGAAAATCAAGTACTTTATTTAAAACTAAAGACACGTACCTGATTTTCTTTGCATTTCCTCCATTCTGTCTCTCTCTCCTACCCCTAAAGTAGCCCAAACTTTTTTTTTAATAATAAAAAATAAAAGAAAACAAAAACGGAGCAACGGAGACTTTCTTTTCTCTGTTGCTTCCTTTTCAAAGCATTGATGTACTGGGTATGCATGGGAACACAAGTCCCATACGCATGCGCAGTACATAAAAACAACGCAGCAGTATACCACCAGCAGGAGAACAGTAATGCGCTGTTATACAGACATTATTTAAGAAAATTAAGTTTTTTTTTCTTAAATAATGTCATTGTATAATAGCAATAACCGACTTGTGGTTGTGGTATATTGAAATTTACCCACAACTTCGCCCTTGTGATTAAACCACAGCAACTGTGGGTAAATCTTCAATATACCACACCACATCATCAGTTATTGCTTATGTTTTATGGCTGATCAAAAGTTGTTCTCTACTTGCGAACAAAATCATTTGTGTAACAGGGACCATAAAACTATGGCATATATCTTTCAGAAATATAGTTAGACCATAACAACTTATGAATGATTAATATCATGACAACTTAGGAATGATGAAGTCAGTACGGAATCCCAAAGTCTAGAAACATGGGGAAGGTGGAACATATTTCTATCCACTAGCAATTTTTTATGTCATTTCATCAAGATGAAACTGCTTAAACACTTAATGACTTGGGAAAATGCATTGGATGGAGAAAAGACCAACTACAAAATGTTTTCTTTTGGCTGGAAGGCGTATCAAATGTATATGTAAATGAAGCAATCCTGGGTTGATATCTTAAAGAGGACAGCTATAAGATCAAAGCATACTTATCAAGCAGCATTTGGTAATTTATAATCAGCTTCAGTGTGAGTGCAAGTCTGGGCAAGTGTAATAATTGCATTTTGAGGGCAAGTGCAATTCTTTGATAGGCAACTAATTCATCAAATGTCTTTATGACCTGTGTGTTTTGATCAAGCTGCTTTCATTAAAACTTTCCTAGCAATTTCATCCAATTAGAAAACGAAAAAAAACAATGTTCATTTTACTGGCTTTAAACACTGAGCAGCTACTGCAGTTGCAGTAATATAGATATTTTTGGTCTGGGAATTTTGGCAATTGTAACAAGAAATGCATATATTTATTGCCATTTACAGGGTTCCTGCATATCAAATATCATTAATCTTTTTGCAGACAATGTCATACCAAACTGTTTTCATACTCATAATGTGCTGCATTTTCAAAATATTAGGAAATATTACAGTTTCTTTTGCCCATTTACAAAAAAAAGTGGAAGACAATAGAAGTAAGATTTTATAGATTCATAGTTAAGTAATGGGGACATCAGTCTGCAAACCATTACAAGCCTAGTCAAAAAACCCTATCCAAAGGCTCTGTCTAGCCTCAAGGAAGGCATGACAAAATAAAGTGGGGGAGAATTTGAGGCTGCCCACCCAATTATATAGGTTTACCCTGACGATGGCAAAGATGCTATTCTACTTCACATGTAATGGAAGCTTGTTCCAGAGATGAGTGATATTTTGGAATATGAATATTTCATGTCAGTTGCCATATTTATACGTTAATGAAGGTTAAACTCCTTTAAATGGGTACTTGAGGTACTATTTATGCTGTGAAGAAATAAGAGGTTAGAGAGGTTTGCATCATTCATGAGTCAAAAGAGTACATAGAGATCTCCATGAGGACTCTGTAACAGAAGGGGTACACAGACCAGGCTGCCAGTTTTTCCCAATATCTAAGATCTTGTATGCCACAGATCCTTTCAGTTATGAATCACTGAAGTCTCTTCAGGACACTGATGTGTCCACACTAATAGTACCTATTTTAGTCCTCTGTTTGTGAGGCACAGAAATCATACTAATCAGAAAGCTCTTTTTCAAAAATATCACCTCTTTCTGAGCTCAACCAAAGGAAAGAGAAAAGTGAGTTTAATTATTTATATAACTGTTTTCAATATCACTAAGTAAGGGTGTCCTCAAAGACAATGTTGCAGGAGATATACGATGCTGGGGTCTGTGTGTGTATAATTTATTTATATGTATAGACAGATAACTAGATGCTTACACACTTATAAGATTATGATTGGGCTTCTGAACATAATTAGGGGTTTGAAACATGGATGCCAAGAATTTTATCTCAACAGGAGAGGAAAGCAAACCTCAAGAGAAGAATCTAGACATCTACATCAAGAACACACAATAAATGACTATGATAGAAAAAACACATATATAACTATTTGTAAAACATGGAGCCTTACTTGCTCCATTGTACTGCTAGTTACAGAGAAAATAAATGTAAGCTCATTAAGTGCTTTACAGCTCTGTCACAGAGACAGCAACAAGTAGCTAAGTGATAGACTAACAGCTTTAAACACTGTTCTAAACACTTCCGTCTGCTTTTTCTGTGAATATTTCATCTTTTAAAGCTATTTCAATGTATCAGTGATGCTCTATGGTAAAAGCTTTCTTTGCATGTTCTAGAAAGAGCGAGAGAGAGAGAAAGAGAGAGACTGAAACTCTGCAAGATGCATATTTTGATATGTACCAATGATATTGGGGTGCATAATAGGGTTGTTTTTTTTTCCTGATTTCTGAGCATAACTAGCATGCTCCATATACTACATGTATTTCATGCACACACCCATGTTCGTACATATAGATATTTTAGAAATAAACACACACTTGTATACATAGAAAAAAAGAGAGCTGTATACAGAAACACACACACAAAATTTATGTATACACTGTTGCATGTCCAGCCTTTATTTCTTTCAGTATAATTCTACATATGTAGATGTGTGTATGTGTGTCTATATATATTTATATACATATATATATATATATATATATATATATACACACACACACACACACACACACACACACACACACACACACACACACACACACACAGAGAGCATACCTCTCAACCTCTTGGTGCAAGAAATCTGGATAAAGCCTGACAAAATGGGGGAACAGAGGCCCAAAAATAGGGACAGATTTTAAAATTGCTGTTATAAACTTAGAAAGTTGCTAGAGTAACTTCAGTCCTCACGTCATGAGGCAAAAATCTGGACAGTTGAGAGGTATGAATTAGATTGATACATATATAAGCATACTGTAACTCAGTGATTGCCATAGACTGTATACAGATGAACTTCATACTATCTGTTGAAATAGCTTTAACAGATGACAGGTCTGTGAAGGGAAGGATAGAATTTTCCCTAGACAGACAGGGATAGATCCATGGAAACCAGGGAATAGCTAACTGAATTCAGAGTAAAAAGTGGTTAGCCCCATTAGAGAACAGACGATTCCTGACAGAGAGAGTTAGGAGGAGTTATTTTATGCCCAGTCAGGTTTTCCCAGTAAACAAATGTAAATAATGTGTGTGAGTGTGTGTGAGGATGCGACTGAGTGAGAGTGGAAGAGAGAGGGAAAATAATGCAGTTTATTATATACAAACAAAAATAGGGCAGGCCCTTCAAACTGTGACTACATGCTTTTAGGACTATGAGTGCATACCATTTCTACTGTTTTGTGTAAGTAATAGTTTCCTTACACATATACTGTTTTTTTATAAGTGTGATAATACTGCCCGTACCTAACAATCCTGCTATTTGTCTGCAATCAGTTAAGACACTGCACTTGATTAACTTGGCAACTACACAGTAACAGAATACATGCTCAGTCATTCTAGAAAATAATGTATTTCTTAATAGAGATACAATAATTACTAGCAGCATGCTTTTTAAATGTTATAGGTTTCACAAGCTTACAGTGTTATAGGCATTAGTACCAAGTCTGACTGTTTGACTGTTTTTCCACATTTAAAAGACAGTATGAATCTGTTATTTTTTGTGATAGACGTTTTACTACAGGTCTTGAAAACTCAGATATGTAGACATTTCCATGGCATAGCAATCTTTCTACTGCCACTATAAAACTTTAGGGTCTGTTTGACACACCCATTTGTTTAAAGTAATAGGCAAAGATGTCTGAACTTGTCATTTGCAGTTGTTTCCATCATTTTATTCATATTATGTTGACTTTCCAGATTCAACTATAAATCAATAATATTCTTTAAATTATATATGACTGTAACCTTACCATTTTTCTCTGACAAAATGTCTGTCTAGCTCTGGAATTTTGAGTTTGCATATCTGTGGTAACAGCAACTCTGACAAATAAAGCCTTTTTGACATTATCATTTTATTGATAATCAGTCCCCTTCATGTGCTTTAAAGCTCTCAGTGGTTCTCAAGTTAACTTGCCTAACAAGACGTTGACCCAGTCAGCTTGGTCCCATCAGTCCTGGTGAGCATGCCACTTCAAGGTAAAATAAAATATGCAGAGAAAAAAACTCCAAGACCGTCGGCAGAGACAATAGTTCAAATAAATTGATGTAACACCCTTGGTTTCCGGAACAAATACAAGGAAATAAATAAAGATAAAATAAGATATGCCTCAACATTCTCTTCCTGTGCAAGTTATTTGAAAAACTGTATAGTTCTTGGGGTGCCCATTGACTTAAACACCACTGTTCTTGGGGTGGCCATTGACTTAACCAGCACAACCATCCCTTTGAATACAGCTGCTGTGTGGTAAACTGCTGTACCATAGTCATCTTAACACATGGATCTACAAACAGGTGCACTCAAAAAAAAAAATCCATCTCACCACAACACTGACTTTATCTATCTCTCTCTCTCTCTCTCTCTCTTTGGTGAAATTACACTCATACTGGCAGTAACAGGTGTAGTTGTAGTTACAGGACTTTTAGAATTTATAATTCCTGCCAAAATACTCACTTCAATCCACCAATATGGAAAATTAAAGCAGCCAAGACCTCCAGTATGTATGAAAATAATGCAGTTTATTATATTCAAACAAAAGACAGATTCTTCCTAACAAAATAAAATCTTATGGTTCAACTACATGCACAGTAAGCACTTTAATGTAGAACAGTTACCACTGGGATACAATCTACTTTGGTATGTCTCACTGGATGGAAAATTTTCCAGCTTCTTTTTCAAGGTTATCCTTCACTATGGTCAAGTCTTTCACTCTCATTGTCTGTCCCAGAGCCACTCCTCTAGACAACAAGTACCCTTCTACAAAGAGAAAATGTTCTCATAGGGCTTATTTCAGATCTCTGTTTATACTACATTCAATAGTTCATTAAATAAGCCTACTCTCACTCACACAGCTAAGTATTTTTTTCTGCTCTTGAATAAACAGATACAACTTAATAGAAACTTCATTTAAAGAATAATTATTTAAAGTGGACTCTTTATAGTCTTCCTGTAAAAAAATATTCTCATAACTATTTTCACCATTTTGGGTCACTCATACTCTTTCAAATTGTAAGAATCCCCCTGATATTCTGCAGTGTGTGTGTGTGTGTGTGTGTGTGTGTGTGTGTGTGTGTGTGTGTGTGTGTGTGTGTGTATGGGGGGTACTTCTTAGATTTCTCAGGCAGTAAGGAATAACAGTATGTTTAAATCTTAACAGATCACTGTATCAAACTCTGTACCTGTAGCACTCTGTTACGGTAAGGGCTTTTCACAAACTTGCTGCTTTGGCAAGGTCATGGCTGTGATATCTGTTACACACCCTGCCGCTAGTATGGTACTACAATGTAATGTATATACAACAGGTCCTTTTAACTGTAATTATTACAATGGTGGTCTTTGTACTTAAAATTCTGCAGTTTGACTTTGCCAGTGAACATGGTAACAAACTATTTTACTATTTGATGTGTGGCTGGAAAAATGTAAACTTTAATTAGCTATTTTTGTTTACTTAACCTTCAGAAGGCTCTCCTGTACCTCTCACTGTGCATACACAAGCTGATTACCTCATGCATTTCCTCACTGTTGGCCCACTCCCCCCCCCCATTTCTCACGCCGCCTCATCCGTCACTACTCTTATACCATTGTAACCACGACTTAACAATCCTCATCTTTCCACAGAGCACAGCCACTGCCCCTTTCCTCTACCAGGGTTTAATCATTAACAATTTACATCTATTTCACAGGAATGTCTTCCAGCAATTTCAGCCCCTGTATATATTTTGGGGAAAATATCACATGTGCTGCTATCACAGAATGATTCAATTACTACAGTTAGCAGTAATCCTGCAATTACTATTATTCATATTTCTCCTTCTCCAGTCGACATCAAAACAACCGGCATCACATAAGAACATGCCATAAGAACAAAAGAATATTTAAATGTAGGAATTAAAATTATGTGGATTAACAATGTAATGTAAAATAACACACAGGAGGCAATTTATAATTCTAATATGCCTTCTGCAAAGATATCTTCCAACCAACACTCTTCTAAAAAATCATACAGCAGAATTAAGCATCATTAGATAATCTTTCAGGAGAGATCAAAGTCAACCTTAGGCCCCTATCAGCAACAAGCTATGCTGCCAAACAGACATAAAACACCATTTGTACTTCAAACAGGGAATATTAACAATAAGCGGATCTACTTCAAAACATGATTTATCCAGTACCAGCCAAAATCATTTCAGTTACATAATCTTGACTTAATGAAAACTTTTGGATTTCCCCAAATGTTGCTGCTAATCACTCTATATTCTATAATAATTGGCCAAGTTGATAGAAAGCGTGTATGTGTGCTTATGTTCATCAGGAAAGACTCCAGTCTTGTTTCATAGTTGATTATGTAACATCATATATGATGGAGATCTTAACAAACTACTTTAGGAAATTATAGGCAATCCCTCAAATTTAATTCTGGATACCATTTACATTCCACCAACAAGCACAATTGCAATGCTAACTAATATACAACAACAAATAACAAAGGCAAAAAAATCACAAACTAATGATTCTAGATAGCATTAACTTGAACAGAAATGAACTCAAAGGCAAAATTTAATAGACTCATCTCATCCTTTGGATTCAACCAATTAGTCAACCAAGCAACTGTACAAAATACCTCAACATTAAAATCCATCATTTTAGATACTCTACTGACAAACCATGTGAATGGCCTAGAGATACTTTCAAATTCCTTAAGTGATCATAACCCCTTTCTTTCTATATGTTTGCCAAAATCCCATATTCTTCCTCCATTCTATGCATCTATGAGAAACTTAATTAAATCCTCTGAAAATGTACTACCCACTAAGTTAAATCAAAGCAGATGATCTCCATTCTATAATGCTAACAATCCCACAGATGCCCTTATGGCATTTTACATTTTTCTGTCACTCAAAATAAACGTTTTCCAATTAATATCAGAAGGCTAAAGGTGAAAGAATCCCATCACTAAACACATATTTATATTATTACATTATTAAGAGATAAACGCCTGGAAAGAATAGAAAAGGGACACTAATAACAAAGATAAACAGTTTAACAAATCTTAAGGAAGAACACAAGAATAAACATTAATATAGCAAAGCTTCTTATTATAGAAAAAACTCAGAAGCATCATCTTAGTCAGTCAAGAAAATTCTGGGAGACAGTAAAGAAATTAGTCTCTGCCAAAATACTTCTTAAATTAAATTATCCTGAGCATTTAGATCTCATGCTATTAAATACAATATAGGATAATACAGCTTACCCTCCTAAAACACAAACTGCCTCCTTTGAAAATGGGGACACTACCCTAAACAATCCCTGCCATTCTACTTTAAAGTCATTATAAATAAATAAGTAAAGCAATTATTAGTAAAATTCTGTGCATGTTATAATCATATATCCCCTACTTTTAAAACTTGAAAAGTGAGATCCTCTTCAAACCTCTCATACTTACACACATTTCAATATATTGCCAGCTACAAAAACACTACCATGAGCATTTAGCATTTAAGCATGCTAAAATTCAGCTACTTCATAAAATCTCAAATCCTAAATCAGTGGATGACTTCAGACTAATTGCTAAAACTGACTCAATAACAAAACTGCCTGAAAACTTAGTTGATAATCAAATCTTAGACTACATTCAAAAATATGATAGCTTGGCAGACA
This sequence comes from Protopterus annectens, assembly GCF_019279795.1. Taxonomy (NCBI): domain Eukaryota; kingdom Metazoa; phylum Chordata; order Ceratodontiformes; family Protopteridae; genus Protopterus; species Protopterus annectens. The sequence continues at coordinate 1,644,351,869 of NC_056731.1, read as the reverse complement.
AGCAACATAGCTTTAGATAAAAATAAAGTAAACGTAGTTTTAGATGAAAATAGAGTACACTAACCACCATCTGCTATCCAACTAATGAAATAACAGAGAACAAACAACTGACCAGGAAGCCAGAGACCACAACAAATGAATCCAACAATGGCAGAAACCACTGCAATTCTCAGTTGTTGTAGAAAGAAACATAGACTTCTTCAGAACCATGAAAACTTCTCTAAAGAAGTAAAATCACACCCTCAAGAGCTGTCAATCAACAGGCAGACTGAACAAAGTCTGGGAAATTCATAAAGGTATACACACTCCAAAAATAAATGGCTAAAACCAAATCTAGAATGTCAAAATATTACAAAAAGCTATTACAGTTATAACACTTTGCTCAAACTATGGTAGCTTTTCTTTTAAGCTCACTAGCAATGGAAATATAGTCATTCAGTCCAGGTGGATTTGGTGTGTCTAAAGCTAGCTGCCAATACATCTCACAATGTAGAAGTCTGTTTTCCCAGTCACCAGCAAAACACCTGCTTCTACCTGTTCAAGCCCCAAAAAAGTGAACTTCCTGAAACTGGAGCATGTACAAGCATGCCTAGTCAAAGCACTCTTTGTGTCCCTTTTTGATATACTATAATAGTTTTGGTATATACATTTGTTGAGTGCATTTTTAGTCTTACCAATATAGAAGGCAGGGCATGACATACATTTTGCCAATTAGACTATCCTCTCTGATCAGCAACTGAACTTACCACAGAAGTTCATAGCCCTAATTTTTTCCATTATGTCACCTTCACAGTTGGTTTCAATATAAGTGCAGTGATGGCAGCATCCGAATTTTGCCCTAGTCCATGAGTTACTTTGTCTGGAAACAATTGGTTACTCCAATAACTGTTTTATGTTAGGCTTGTTCTTAAAGGTGAATGAAGGGAAATCAGGAAGATTTTGTTTAAGTCCCTCATCACAATGTAAGATGGCCCAATTTCTCTGCACCACTTTTTGGATGTCTTTAAAGTCCAGTGAGTAATGTAACATGACCAGTGTAACATTCAGCATAGCTTCCTCAGGATTTTGTTATTATTCATCCTGTACAGCTTATCTGCATATATGCAAAACATCCGCTGCCAGACTGAAATGCAATAGCACATTTTTATAAGTAGTTCAGAGACGATAATATGGCAGGGTTGTGGAAGCAATGTTCCAAGTACTTTTCCTTGCATTTGCCCTACATAATGTACACCATATCTAAGACACCTGATAAATGTTATATTAGTAGTTTGGCACAACTATATATTTTTATTACAAACTTTTAATAAAGAGCCACCTCCCAAGAGTTCACCTTAGTAATGACATGGCTTGTTAAAAATTCTTAGTCTGGGTTTACTGTTGTGGCATTTGTAGAGGTAATTTGGGAATCAGTAAGAAGTCCATACCTCATCAAATATGATAAAAGATTTCAGTGATTTTCTTTCACCTCTTCATATTCCCTGTTCATTAAATATTTTGATTTTTCTCCTATTGGTCTTTTTCATTGACCATGTGTAAGAGAGATGCAGTGCTTACTCAGTATGGAAAGAAACAGTTCAAACATCCACTCAGTTCTGCTTGACTGAACAGAATGCTTTGGATCAAACTAGGGCTTTTGTCTGAATTGCAACAGGTCAAATAGCATAGATTTTCAGACAGCGAACTTGGAATGATGTTGATTTGCAATATACAAGCACTGCGAATTAAAACTTAAAGTGCTGCATCATGTCATGTTTTAAGATTATGCACATATATCTATAAAGAAAAAGAATTATCATACTCAGTGATATTTAATTGTGATGAGTTTATTTCCACTTTGAGACACTTTCATTGTTAAAGTCGAGCTGAAGGCTTTTTGTAAGTAAGAGCTGCCAATCAAATCTGAGCTGTCATTGAGTCATGTGTTATACTACTCATTCTTTTGTAAATGGGCTGCCGTAACATTTATTGAGATACCTATCAGAATTGTAATAAATACATAAGCAAAATGTGCAGATTTGAAACCATTTCATTCAATAACCCCAAACATGGAACCCTTTTATCTGTATATAAAAATTCAAACATATATAATGTGTGTGTATCTGTGTGTTTGTGTGTATGTGTGTGTGTGTGTGTGTGTGTGTGTGTGTGTGTGTGTGTGTGTGTGTGTGTGTGTGCGTGTGTATGTGAGTGTGTGAGAGAGAGGGAGAGAGTGTATGTGTATTATACACACACACGCACTCTTTCTCTCACACTCACACACACCAAAACGAATTTTGCAGGACTCATGGGCCACAGATGTGGACATTTTATGCACACACACACACTACCAGTATCCAACTCCAAGACCACTGTACCGCAAACAAAGTAGAACACTTTATTCATTGCAAAACTAATAATCCTATTTAACCTCTGACTTAACACAGTGACAGCTTTTCATTCTTTAACACATGTCCAAACATACAACAGATGTGGTACTGCTCTCTCTTATAGATACAATTCTTTGTTAACTAAAATTATAAAAATGCAATGAAATTTGAAAAATTTGCACTAGTTCTCATTTTACTCACATTTCTGAGCTTCAAAATTTCACTCCTTGCTATTATGTCAGGTGCGCCTTTTCCTGAACTGCTATGATAAATATAGCAGCAAAACATCATTTCTACTGTCAGCCAGACTTGTGTTTTATCTGTACTCATTTTATACTGAAACATTTGACTATAACAGAAGGTAGTAAGAGTCATCACAACATCAGTCACCAGGGAACTTTGTATAACTCATATGGTACTTTCATAATGTGCAGTACAGCTGCAGGACATAACCACATGAGGGGTTGTAAAAACCCTCATAACCAAGAACCTGCATTGCCCATTAACAACTACAGGCCATCATATGTAATATTCACCTTAAACTTTTAAACTGCTTATTTCCCAAGTGCCATTCCTCAGCTGGTGGCCAACACTGAAATTATAAAGGTAATGAGACATGCACTATTCAGAGGGTTAGAGGATTTTAAAACATACTGATACCAGAATCAATTCTATTGTGAAGTAGATGTGAACTAAATGTGTATTTCATAGTAAACATTCCATAAAAAACATTTTGCATGTCACTAAATGTGTATGTATTGCAACTTATTTAGCTACTAGTAATTATTAAAGCAGACATGGCTTATAGATGCATAAAACAAGAATGCTACATACAGTTCACAGCAACTAATGCCACTATATCCCATATAGGCTTCTTTAAATGCTGTCATTGGAGATGATGCAAAGAATCATCTGCTTAAAACCGAGTCAGTAAACCCACCTTTGCTCATGAATAAAAATGGTCTTTGCACAAGTTTATTTGTAAAATTAATACTTAAATGAAAATATCAAGCAATAACTAACTCTTGAAAGAAATACATATAGGAAAAAAGAATTATAGACCATCACAAGCAAACAAGTAAATTATAACATATTAGAAACAAAAACAAAGTTATTCAGGTAAAAGTAGACAACAAGAATTTAAATGTGTTACTTTAGAATGTGCAAACACAATCATTTAGGTCATATATGATAATTTTCAGTTTATTCTCCCCTGCCAAGGTGCATAGACACACATACATACACACACACACACACACACACACACACACACACACACACACACACACACACACACACACACACACACAAAATGCTTCCTTCTTTCCTTGGCTACTCCCCATTCAAGGATCCTAGATAGGTACATAGAGATGTGATGATCCATATTCTGAAATAAGTTTATGGTTGTAAAATGAAACATATTTATTGAAGCTAGCAAAGGATGTGATTTTCCAGCAGGGATAGAAACTGCAACATCAGTAACAGAAGCTCCATACCACTTCCTGACTGCACAGCAGCAGCAGCGCCAGTTCAGTCGCATGGCGACCAGGTTAGACCAGAAATGCTGCAGATGATGAGCCATAGCCAATGTCTGTATAGTGATTTCATTCTATAACAAAGGGATGGCCTTAGACATAGATTTTTAAGATATAGTTACACAAGATTTGATTACATTGTTTAAGCATAACATGTTCTGAAATTATGCATATAACACATTATAGCACCTCACAGCTCAGTATCAAAGAGCTTAACTTGTGGCCTCTTACTTTGCAATGCTTTACAACAAACTGGTTATGCATCTTAGGCATTGTCATGGGTATACAATCATTATACAGCTCTGTAACACATTGTGTGTTATGATCCAAATGTCTAACATATTCATATAGCTAAAAACAAGAAAAAACTACACATCCATCCATCCTCAACCCCTTTTCCTATTTTTGCACATGGGTCGGGGTGTCACTTCAACAGTGACAATCATCTAGACATACTAGGAAGAAACCACAGGGATTTTGAAATAATGGTTTAGATAAATTAGGTATGATATAAACAGCTATCCCAGAACTTTAAAATGAAGCATATTTCCTCTTCATTTGTGGAAGAGTTCTCAGTAAAACAGCACAATTACTCATCATTATCAATAGCCAGTTATTAACAAACTAAATACAAAGCTTAGTGCAAAACAAAATTTCAAGTGATATAGTGATATAGCTTAAGTAATACACAAATGTAAATTATCTTTTGTAAGTAACAGAAAATATTTGGCATTTCATTTATGCAGTTGGACCATAGAAATCCACAGTTGACTATGCATTGCAGAAACATTTTCACTATGCAGTAAGCCCTCTTATCAAAATATGCCAACTCTGCTACACATAGAATGTTACTACAGCCAGATCCATCTTGTCTCTTTAAAATCTCAGCAGCAGACCTGAATAAACTTTATATGTCACATTTTTGAAACCTTCCCAGTTTGACACCAAATACCCTCCTTGTTGTTCGCATATGTTCTTTTTACAAATGTTGAAAAACTTAAATTGCAATCAAGCAATTCCCTTTACTTCACTTCTTATGTATGTAATGCTTTAAGTTCCAAGGTAGCAGAAGTATGCATGCTACACTCCCTCACCAACCATTATATATTAATCCAAACAACATCACTGCCACCTATTATAAAAATAGGGGTGTCAAATAAGTACATCAGATGAAATGAAAAGCTTGAGGTATTGTCTGTATAATGTGTTTATTCAAGACAGTGATAAAGTGTTTCCTAAAATAAATAAATTAATTTTACCACTCACCAGGTTTATCATAGCAATAAAGAATTGCAAGCAAAAAGTAGGACATCATGTCACAGTTTGGCTGTGTATGTTGCTTCACTGACCCTCTTCTATCCTTTCCCTACCCGGCAACTCAACAATCACTCCCCTTCTGTTTCTACCTTTTAAAATAATTTTTTTAACTAGTCATTAAAAAGAAAATAAACCAATACAGGCATTCTGTCTCATCTTATAAGCCACTGTGAAAGGAAAATAAAAAAGTCTGTGATAGGTGATATATGGCATAGTTTTATATATATTTACATATGTACACATACACACACGCATGCACACGCATGCACACATGTACACACACACACACACACACACACACACACACACACACACACACACACACACACACACACAGATTTAGGATGGCATTGAGAAGTTGGACAGAAGTGCTTTGTGTCCCCAGATGTTGAGCTAAGAGGGGCTTAGTAATCCAAAATGATGGATGAGTAATTAATTAAACAGAAGGTATTGCATGGCATGTTCAATAGCAAGGTAGCTTTGTACAACCACCCCTTGCTCTGTGAGTCACAATCGCTGGGTACTGCCTGTCATATGGATGACTTGAGCTCTGTAAGTCACAATTCCTGGGTACATGGTGTCCTATTGTTGACTTGAGAAGGTGGTATTTACTAAGTAGCTTTGCAAATGACTAGGACTCACAATGTATGCATGCTGTACAAATATGAACATTTTTGACAGTTTTCACTAGGTGTACTCTTGGCAGCCACAATGCACAAATCTTTTACACTTACAAAGTACACACAAGTGTATCAGTATACTAGGCTTCTTGGTATATTGTGCTAAACTCTAGGGCTTCCTGCCCTTTGGCTCAGCACTGCCATTGCATAGCCTGCTTTGTGAATCATGCATATACCCACAGTGCACGAGCTTTTCTATAAAAAGTGTCCCATTATTATTCTTCCACTTCACTTTACTACAGCTACTATCTGTGGGTAGGAATAAGAGATTCTAAATACTGTGCCCATTCTGACACCTTATAAATACAGGCTTAAAACTATGGGCCATTAATACACTTCATTTTGTAGCCACAAGTTCATTTCCCTTAATTTCTGCTCACAAGCTGTATGACACTGACCAAGTTTTATAACCAAACAGTTTCCCCAGGCTGCTCTAATTTGAACTCATTGTATGTAGCTGGTTCATCCCATTAACAAATGCATAAAATATATAAGTATATCTGGATACAGATATTTGAAAATAAACACCAAAACCAACAGGCTGTTACGAAATATTTTTATTACAAAATATAGCCAAATAAAAATAAGCTCTTGTACAGGCTTATGCCCACATTCTGATCTCAAAGTTCATAGACTTTTCCAGTACCCAAACACATGACCACTATCAAGAATGTTGTACAACTGAGCCAAAGAAGTCTGTACTAAAGTTAGTGTATGAGGCAAGTTACAGAAAAGAAATTATGCTTAAAACTTAATGATGGCTCCAGAAGCCATTATCCAGTATTTAATTAAACAATATAGCATGACATGCCTTTATGCACTAAATGATATACTACTACCATGTGCCAAGTAATAAAAATAAAAAAAAAAATTCTGAACACAAGTAACTGAGTTTAAGATACAAGTATAAAATATGTATCGGACATGCAGTCATGTGGCTCAAAGACAAATTATTTTTAAAGTTGTTGCAGATATCAACTAGTATAAGAAAAACAAATATAAATTATAATATGTAATACTGCTTGTATAAATCAAGACATTCTATAACTGTACTTTGCTTATGCTGCTATAAACTGAACAGAGACTCTCAGAAACTTGTTGTGGAACTTATCAGACTTCCTGGCAGGTTGTTAAGGAGGGATTACAGATGATTATTTTTGCTCCTGGGGATATGCCCTGTTTATAGTAATGTGCAGCAGTAATGGTGGACTGATGTGAATAAGGACAATGGGGAGGGAGACCTGCACACACCATTACTTTTGTTGTCTTATAAATAATTCCTGATTTTTCAGCCACCATCCAGACTGCAGTCACCATTAGTGCACATATGCAACAAACATGAGACTGCATTTAAAATAAGGGGAATTCCCTGCCCTGATGGTCATAACCAGGAACCTCCCAATAGTGTGTGACATTCATTAGAGCAAACTATGGTGAAAGTAGCTAAAGTGAAGAAGGAGATCCTAGGCCATTACCAGGGATATGGCAACTGCCAGGGTCCCTGTTGCATGTATTAAGTGTATTTAGACCAAACAAATATCATCACAAAGTAAATAAGTTTCATAACAAATATTTTACTTTTGCTGACATTTTACAATATGCAAGTAACATAACCATTTCATTTCAAGCTAATCAAGTAAGCCATGGAGTAATACCAAAGAGGCAAACCCTAAAACAGAATATTCCTGCTATGCTGAATGAAGAAATTGTACAACTTATGTAATTATTACCAGCTGGAATGAAGTAATAGGGAATCAGGCAAACAATGCAGGGAAGGCTGGAATAAGAAATGTCCTTAATTATTTACCACCCTAAGTAACAGCATCCTGGATTATGATAAAGCAATAATTAAATCAAACTAAACATTATATAATAATCAGTTTAACAGAGTATTAGAATGTTTAAATATTCCTATTATCTGAGAGCCATTGATTACCACATTTAGAATTTTGACAGTCTTTGAGATTCGCAGTCTTGATTTGTTTTCATACTATAGTTCTTACTGAAAACTTCAGATAGGTCATGTTAGCTTCCTGATGATCTTGGACTAAAATGCATTGATTTGTGGTATCCAGAAGTATTACAAAGTAAGCTAAAAAGCTTATTTTCCTGATTGCTTATTTGTTACTTAATGCCTCATCAGATTTCTATAGAACTTCATAAATTGCCAAATGATTCAGTATTATAAAACAAAACTGTTACAGAAGAAACTGATATTAAAATAAAAGCAGAAATGTTGCATTTCTCTTTGTCTCACTAACTGGCCATTTCACAAAGCCAAAATATTGAATCAAATGCTGTATTGTACAGATTCAAAAAGCAGAATACCACTTGGTAAAAAATAAACAAATACAAATCAGGAAATTAAAATCAACAGACTCTAGCATCAGTCACATTTTGTCAGCTATTTAGTCATTAATGTGACCGACAAAACATTTTATGGTACTTTCAATGGAAATATATAAACTAGTGCATTGACAATCATGTTTTAAGCATAAGGACATAAAATAACACAAGATTTAAAATGATGCCTTTTTTAATGTGTATGAACATTATGCTAAGGGATACCATTAAGCAAAATTGTACCTAGATATGGCATTGTCATTAGGTTTCACATTTGTGGCTAGATTATATCAACTGTCGAATGGTCTAAGGTCAAATGTCATAAATAACATTCCATATTACATATTCCAGTGTATTTATGCAAGTGTTATCTCTATAATGCCATAACATGTCTATGTCTGATACACTGTTCTCCTACTTAGTTATCTTAATATTACCATGTTTTTAGCTTTTAAATCAACATCATCTGTGCTCTCTACTAAGGCGTAGTCCCAAACTTGCTTGGATTACATTTGTATCCTAAGTGTGTGTGTGTGTGTGTGTGTGTGTGTGTGTGTGTGTGTGTGTGTGTCTATATGTGTATTTATAAAGAAGTGTCTATACGTGTAATATATATATATATATATATATATATATATATATATATATATATATATATATATATATATATATATATATATATATATATACATATATATATAAAGAGAAAAGACACACACACACACACACACACACACACACACACACACACACACACACACACACAATTTTTAGATACTTTATAATGAATAGAGAAGGTGTTCTTTACTTGCCTTCTTTTTTGTTTACTACAAGAAAAATAAAGTGGCCAGATATGTGGCATGCTAACAGAAGCAATAAGCATGTGCAGAGAAGCTTTCTTTATTATCAAATATATGAGTAAGTGTATGGATCCAGTTCACATTTTTCCATACCATATGTAAATTCTGGACCACTCTATTTCTCAAACTTTGGAAATTGATTTAAGAATGATAGCTTCAGTGTATTGTAATGTGAACCACAAATTCGGACAATACTAAGTTCTGTAAGCCTATTCATAATTAGAAAAGGAATCCATTACTAACTATTCATGTAATGCTGTGAGTACTATGGCATGTATCCCATGATTACTCTACAGTTAAACCTATTCAATATCTGTAGTCTGCAGTGATGGACTGTTCCATAAATGCATTACAAGTGGTCTGTGACTAAAATAAAACTAACAGCTCACTTAGAACATTACTCCTTCATATACATCCCTTGTTAAACACAATATGTGCAATCCCTCATCTCTGTCTCACTGGAAGTTGAATTCCCACTTAGTGCAAATATTTTCCGACATCACTACTCTATCAAACATTCTGTTGATAAAGACAAAATCAATCATGTGTAGACTGCAATGCAATGCCACACTACTATTACTACTTAATGTTTTCTTATCTGTGCTTCTGGTGTCTATTAGACATCTTATCTATATGTACAGATTAAAGTGTTTTGGTCTAATTACCTACTGGGAAGATTGCCCATTTTCAGAGTATGCACCCTTTAAAACAATAACAGTATTTAGTTTAAGTCTATAAGGATACCATTGTTTCTTCGGCTCCATTAATTGGCACACATGTTTCTCTACATATAGTTAAGAAATGTTAGTGGTTCTGCCCAGCATCATTTCACAATAATGTAAGCACACTATGTATGCAGCAGTTCATTTCCAACTCATGACACTAAGCATTAGCCTGCATTTGTTATCATTGTTTTAATTAATTATTAAAATCATGAAATGTTATTATTATATATGAGAATTATGGGCATGTACTTTAGATGGGTGACCCTGAACAATTAGCCAGGAATCAGATGTTATGTATACAGATTGTTGTGGGTGTAACACACTGGACCTATAAGATTTATGTATAGAGTTGTTTACTTTCTAAAACCTCATTACTCATTTCTAAATGAAGCAGACAACACTCATGTAGCAGTTATAGTAAAATGCTGTACAGACTTCATATAGCCATGGGCTAACAGCAACTTTAAATATGTAAAGTAGTTCGGCTTATTCCTTCCTTTCAGATTCAAATCATCATCCTGGCAATGCACATACATATTAACATACACACACCAACTGCAGATATCTAAATCACTTCAGTATTAACAAGTACAGTACACATCCAAACATGCACTTGTTTATTTCCACCTGATGAGCACATTACAAGTAGCACTAAAGGCTTTGAAATTTTCAAATCCTTAACAGTCATATCAGAGCCATCACTTCATGAAATGTTCAATGCTTACTGCATACTAAAGTTCGATTTCTGAAATAGTCTGCAGCACAGTATACCATTATGTATGAAGTTTAGTTTTGTCCTGTCTTTCATTGCCAAGAGCTACAAAAGAAATAATTTGCCACTGCTGGCTATAAATGTTGTTTGGCTGTCAGATTCTTTGCAGACACAACTGAAAAGCCATAGGAAAGTTTGCCTTATAAACTTATAGTTTTGTGTAATTATTTCACATATTTATTAGATTCTCAGAAACTTGGGACGTATTTAAGGAGTAACACTGTTTTCTAATAGTGAGATAATTGTTTTAAAAAGTGACTAAAAACGGTACAGTCTAACGTTTGTTCCAAATATTACACTAATACAAATAATTGCATGTAAACCTATATTTCTCAAATACTTTTTGCTAGGCATAAAATTGGAATATAGACGTTATCAAGTAGAGTTACTTCTGGAGTCATACGATGTCTAGTGAATGCTGTGTTTCTTAAAAGTAAAAAGACGTGCTTTATAATGTATTGACAAGTTAGACACTACCAATCGGAATATGGCAGGAAATTATTTCCGAAAATACTCTGCAGTTCTGGAAATACGTCTGAAAATTAGTAAATAAAAAAAAACTCTTATGAAGTTGGAAATTGACTCCAACGAAGTTGCAAAGTGCCGCGTACAGCAAAGGGATGTGCAGTGGTAACCAGACGGAGTTTACAGGCAAAGTAATAAAAGTGAACAGTGTTACACATATTTCTGTCTTCAGTGCTCTGCTAAACGAAATCTTAGAGCCATTATTAAAGGAAAAACACGCAAAGATAAATGGGACCTTGTTAAATGTGAGAGGCAGGAACTGTCTAGTGTATGTCTCTGTGTTCTATCGCAAATATTTCCCCTTCTTCCACTTCTTTGCGAAACAGGAAGTAGGAGAAAAGGACTGTTTTCTTGATAACTAGAGCCAGAGGGCTGAGCTACAGTGGATAGCTCCGTGGTGCTGAACCAGTCAAGGAACAAAGAAGCGCATTTTCCTAAGCAAACAGTGAACGAAGCTGGGGTGAAGACTGCACTTTCAGGACAGCTCTGTGGTGCTGAAACATCCCATCACCTAGAGCTGCTAAGTAGATGTCCCTCACTGCAGACAAGAGCACAGAACCACTAACAACCTAATTAAATAAAATGCTTAAGCTGTACAACTCTTTAATGCGTCACAGTTGTTTTCTGCATAAGTGTTGGCAACATATTATCAAAACTACAGTATAATAACTTAGAGTAACACGGTGGGGCCGAGGTTCATAAGGAAGATGGCGGCCAATGCAAACCCAGCCCAGGGATGGTAGGATAGGCCAGTGACTGTCAGGAAAGCAAGGGAGAAGAAAGTGATGCATATGGCATCTCAAGATAAATCGTGTCCAGTGTAGGACTGATGAGCTCTATTGATCATCTAACTATTAGTATACCAGAATTGCACTCATCAACCAGTAAGTTTCTGTACATAAAGCTTGTAAGTTGCGAGCTACTTATGGATATACTAGTAACCTGTGTGCAGCCATATTGGATTTTTCTCACCCCCCCTAGTCTGAGTTAAGGTAAGGTACAAGTGTCAGGGTAAATTACGAAACACTACATTTCCCATTTCATTGCGCTTCCCTATCACTTTTTCAACAAAGCGACAATTGCTTGTACTTTAAAAAGGGCGCACTAGTATACACGGTCAGAGGTACTGCAGTGTAAAGTCTGTCTAGAAAAAAATTGAAATGTAAGAAGCTCTTACTTGAGCATGGACTGTTCTTTTTCTTCTTCTTTTTTCTGTCGCTCCATAACAGCTAAAATGATTTTTCGTTCCTCCTCCGTGAGGTGACTAAGGTCCGGCATCTCTGGCTGAAGAGCTGCAGGAGGTGGAGGAGGGCCGCCCCTGGGCCCGAGAGGAGCAGACATCTTTATAAGTTAGAAGTATAAAATCACAGATACCAGCAGCAATCAAAACTGAGCAAAACAACTACAAAAATTAAAGAATCGAACCGTATAGCTAAGGTATCAGCGATGAAAGCACACACTTTTTTTCTTTGGGTCACATCAATACTGTAGTGAAGAAGCCACTTAAACATGAAATACAGCAATCTGAATTGTGACGATCTGGAATCGCTACGACGGATGAAGGACTAGGTTGCATTAATGTTTTTTTAAATAAAGGAAATACTAACAAAGTCCCTCAGTTTGGGTCACATCAATACTATTAAACAGCCATAGTTAGCCATGAGCGACAACTAGAAGCTAAACTGCTGGACGTTGCCAGTGTTGAAACACGTATACTGTGAACTGTCTGTGAACAACCAGATTGCGGAATGGAGCGCCACATAAAAGAAGAAAAAACGACAGGACAGTCTCTTTGGGTCACGCTGAAATTACACGCTGTCCCACCGGCAGCAAGTACTCCACTCATAATTCTCTCCGTCCATCCATTGATGCTTATGCAGAGGAATAAAATTTTCTGCAACTGCCGGTTTAGTTTAGATACGTCGTTCTCCTCTTCCATTTAACAAGCAGCATATTGAATTGAGATCATAATCGTATTACTGCTGCTTTTTATACAGTATATTCATGAGATTTTTAAACGCACAAAACGGGTGCAATAAAAAACATAATAGGAAGACGAGGCGGAGCCAACAAAATACGTAGGACAATGAAAAGGGGTACTGAAGAGAGCTAGGAGAGAGAGAGCAGCTGTGGTGGTTCATTGACAGCAGGGATAAATGTCCCAGCAAAAATGTGGACCGGATCATTGGAACGACTCTAATTCGCGACATCATCCCATTAAACTTTTACTATAGTCCATTCCCCCTTTATCCAGCAAAGGGAAAGAAAATGAGCAATGTGAGCATTATTTAACTAATTGAATTCGTTTTGGCATTTTCCTTTAGAAATGCATTATCCCAGTCTTAGGTCAGCATATATGTAAGTTGGCAGGTTTTTGCTTGTGGTAGGCGTCAGTGTTAAGAGAATGTGTTGTGTGTGTATATATTTGTTGGGGATAATATTTCACCAGTACTTATGAGCGTTTGTTAAGCTATTAATGAGCTGCCTATTAAATATTACAAATAATTATCTGATATGAAGATTTTTTACGACAAAAATGCCGGTTTTGAGTGAAAATAACGTGGTGAAAGCGTATTTTCTAACAAAGAGGCGGGAGACATAAACAAATGTCGATCATTTTTCTAATATAAATAAATTAATAAAGAAATAACGTTTTAATCTAATGCTTCGTGTTGCAGCTCAGAATACTGTCCCGAGCTTTACTAGAGTATCCCCTTTTACTCGTGATGTCAATGTTATAACAGATGTTTTCAGACTGTGACTTGTTATCCCAGGACAGTCATGGAGACTGCTGCCAGAACTCCTAAGGGGAGAATACTACAGTAACTAACACGTGCCCGCACGAGGTGATGCTTGTGAACCAACAGCTACTAGTTAGCACGGTACCACTGCAGCAGTTTATGTCTACAAAGATGTTCCCGCGCGGTGCGTATACTGGATGCTGGGATGGTCTTACTGGCACTATCCGTATACTGTACTATAGAGAAATTCAGTAGTTTTCTCGTTGACTTGTCCGGCACATACACATTTAGTCAATCAAACGTCATGTGTACACAACTTGTTCTAAAGTTCCATTTACACAAAATAGAGATGTGTACAGTACACTCATACAGCCTCGTACACAAGTGTTTAAACAAAAACACACATATAAACAAGTGCGCGCGTGCGCGCGCACACACACGCACACACTCACTGACACACACACACACACACCTATCTGAGATAAAGAGCCGTGATAAAAAATGCAGGATATTTCCCTATGACACACCATATCAGCATCTTCAGGCTCTGAACTAATTTATACTACAGCAGTAGTCATCATAATAAAATGAATATAATTTAAAACTAGGGTTATCACCTTTCCCTTTTTAAACAGAATGGGCAGCTTTGTCCTGGAGAAAATATGAAAAAATGGCAAGCATCTTGAGATTTAGAACAAAATATATCTTACGTTTCCTTTAACAATTGCATACAATTATTTTATCTGAAACACCTAAATATTTTATGAAGCAGTATAAACAAATCAAATTCTGCAAGAAATAGCTTTTTATGTTGAAAAAAAGGAAGTTTGGTCCTTTGAACAGATTGTGGGCATGGTTTGTCCTGCAAAAATTAACTTTTCCTTAAACCATGTCCAACTTTGGGAATTTGAAAGGGTGGCAAACCCTATTTAAAACTAAACAGATATATCTGTAGTGTAATAATAATGCATTGCCCTGCACAAAAGTCTGCAGTATCATAGTTTTTATGCAATAGATGTTTTATTTTGTCAGTTTGCCAAAAGACACATATTTTATATAATTAACATGCAACTGTCAACACATTTAAAATAAGACAAAAATGGGAGTAAAAGTTAAGCAGTCTGTACATCTCTATAAAATGAGTTGTGTTTCATGTAACCAGCTTTATAATAAGCAGAAAAGGGGATATTGCAAGCCACGTATCTCATTTCTAAACAAATTAGTGTGAGTAACATTAAAGTAAAACACCAAGAAAGTACTTGTGAGTACTCACTTCTCTGCAAAACTGGTGCTATTTTATAGTTGATTTTTTTACCAAAACAATAAATCCCAGATCAGCAAAATTTAATCACTGTGTTTTGGGAAAATGTCCATTCACCAACTTCTGAGCTCAGTTCTATGTACTCAAGCATGAATACTTGCAGATTTTGAAAAGGCCCATTTTGCTACCTATATCCTGTATTTTTTGGGTAAGTGGACAAAAATATGAAAAACAAATCCTATATTTTCTACTTGCTATTTTTTTTCTACAATTATATCCTATGTTTCCAGTATTAAAAACATATCTAATAAAATTCCTTTTTCAAAATGAAAAAAAGCAGCAAATGGAATATTTGGAGTTCAGGGGTTTGATATTTATTTGTATTACATGGCGTTATATGTATGTATCTCACTTGTAACTTGACTGCTCATGAGAGAAATTGTACAACCAAAAGAAAAAAAGTAAAAGATCCAAAGGGAGTCTCAAGTGATCATACTTTCATATATCAAAATGTTAAAACACTGGATTCATAGAGGTTACCACAAACTACACACTGTGCATGCACTTAGTGTAACCTCTCTGAGGGACTAGGCAGCATAAACATTGTATTATGGATATTCTTGACTTCAGAAAGTGTACGTGTACACTTTGTGGCAACCTTTACAAATCTGGCCTACAGTATACACACAAGTTTGCAAGTAAGACTTATTCAGATGCTAAAAACACATATTCTTAAGTATAAAGTTAAAATAAAATTCATATAACAAGTTCAACAAACCGTAATACAACATCAATCATGGTTATGGTCACTAATTAGCATTATACTGTGCAGTATTTGTCTATGAATCCCAGCCACTGCATTTTTTTTTGGGGGGGGGGCAGTCAAAACAAAATATGGAATTTTCTCAAGCTTTATTTCCAAATTAAAATATAATCCCTTAATACTGTAAATGAAATATGTCTGATTTTTATAGCTATTGGAAGGTGAAGAACCTTTATGCCAATAGTAGCCTGGCATTTACATTTACTTCAGTGTTATTCACAATTGCTTCTTTAACAAATGCAAACATTGATTTTTTTATGTGTTTGCCCATTTGCAAAAAAAAAAAAAAAAATTGAATGCTGTATAATGTCTATACTCATTATACGCAGTTAGGTGTCTTGCTTTAAACATATTCACTTAGTTTGTAAGGAAGTGTAAAAAATAGTGTGTTACTTTTGCTCTTTAGCAGAAAGGAAATTGTTTATACATGTGAAATACCTTTTATTTTGTAGAGGTCTGCACAATGAGCAACATTTACATTCAAACTATCCTGTTATTTTCATTTAATTTAAAGTTATTTATGCTTATTTGGATAAAAAGGGGAAATAGAGTCTCAATCGCTTTTTGTCATACTACCTACATGTAAAAAGCATCAGTGATATAAACATTGAAATGTTATTGCTTTTTATGCCGGATGACAGTTTAGAAAACAAATGTGGCTGTTTATTCAAATAACATAAAAAACAAAGTGAGCACAGATGCAGTGAGGTCTGCTGCTGCTCTGAAGGAAATGTTTAAGTGAGCTCTTAGAACTCAGTGCTGTTGCCTGGAGTGTATATAATGATGGTGAGAATGCAGAAATAAAATATATCGTGTTCCATGTAGAATGTGTGATATGTAGCTTTGTCTAACATTTCAATGTGAATGTGTGTTGGGGGGGCGTAGCCCCCCACCTAGTTTGGTTTTATATTATATTTTACCAAAAGCTTCAAAACAATACATTTGAAACCACAGACATCATACTTACAACACCACTAAGTCTCTCCAGAAGACAATATATAGCCAAACTAAGTGGGGGCTATACCCCCCCCCCAAAGGGAGGCCGTGTCCCCCACCCCCCTAACTTATATATACCAACTCCAGGATTGCACTACAGTGGGGAAAAGGGCATATACCTTTTACTTGCCTTACAGTCCTCTACAGGATGCCAGTACTTCACTTCAGTGAAATAAGATTTGGTGAAATGAGTTTTCAGTAATTTGAATTTTCAGCAATTTGATCGGGGTGAATTGAAATTCAGTGAAATGAGCTTTCAATGAAAAAGTAGACCCATGTATGTATATATATATATATATATATATATATATATATATATATATATATATGTTTCTTGATCAAAATTACAAAATATTGAATAAGAAACATAACAACCCACTTAAGCGAAAGTGCACAACATCGAAAGTGCACTTTCGCTTAAGCCGATTGTCAAAATACAAAAAATAAATTAAAACTATTTATGCAGGGTGGCAAGCCCCCCTGCACCCTCCACACCCCCTACTCAAATATACCAACTCCGAGATCGCACTACAGTGGGGAAAAGGATATATTTCCTTATCCTCATTGTAACCGGCTTAAGTGAAAGTGCAATTTTGATATAGTGCACTTTCGCTTAAGTGGTTCCGATCTTCTGTTACTCGACACACTGTGTTGTTGATTAACAGAAGTAGACCCATATATATATATATATATATATATATATATATATATATATACCTATACATATATATATATATATATATATATATATATATATATATATATATATATATATATATATATGTGTGTGTGTGTGTGTCTCTGTGTGTGTGTGTACATGTGAGGCAACCAGCAGTTTTCATTTTAAGATCATATTATCTACAAAGTAAAAAAATAAAATAGGCATTTTTTCTTAAACAAAACTCAGGCAAATCACATTAGTCACACTTCTTTAGGCTAATAAAGTTCAGCTCAAATGCTGTGTTTCCTTTGACTCAAATGCAATATTACTTTACACAGAAGATTCTGGCAAGTTAGTTCAGTTCTGAAGCAATACCCCCTTCACATGCAGAGTTTAGCAAGTTCACTTCAGATTAGGTTTCCTTACACACATGGTTTAGCAAAATAGCTGGTTGATAAGAAATGCACAGTACATACAGAGACTACAAAGACAGAACCAAGTCCAAGTGGCTTCACTTTACAGTTCCACACAGGCCAAGGTAAACTGAAGTATCTTCTCCTTCCACTTCCACACAGTCAAGGATAAACTGATGTACCTTTTTCCTGCACTTCTACACAGGAACACCCTCCAGTTTGGCTTTCTTGTGGTACAAGTCACACTTTTCAGAGTCTTCTTTGGACTTTCTTCAGAACAAAGGTCATGAATTTGCTAAGTAGCAGGGCATTGAGCCTTAAATAGATGTGCTTGCAGCACTCTCTTATTATCTTTTACTTGCTGGCTTGTTTCTGAGGTAACACATTTAAAGGGACAGTGTTCAGCAGCCATACACACACACACACACACACACACACACACACACACACACACACACACACACACACACACACACACACACGCGTGCACGCACTCATGCCCACATGCACACACATCCACACGCACGCACACACACACACATATTTCGAGAGAGAGAGAGAAACAAGACTTACACCACCACTAGTGCACAAGCACAAAGATTTCTGGACTTTGTCAATACAAACACCCTGGAACAATTACTCAGAGTACCGACTAAGGGGATCAGCATCTTAGATCTTGTCCTTACTAATATGAGGGGTATCATGCACCATCCCTTGTGTATTTTCACCAGTTGTTATTTTGAATATAACAATGTCTCCTTCAAAATAAAAATGAAACCAGAGAACTCTTCCACCTTTAGAAAATGTTCTAAGACAAACTACCTACTCCTAAGTGATACATTAGCAAGCTTCAGATTTCGACCAAACCCATTTAACTTCTCTGAATATGCAGAAATGTATACCGCCACTATACCAGCATGTAAATAGCTACACAGATAGGATAAGTGCATAGTAAATGCCAGAAACAAACCCCTTTGATAGAACCATAATATCAACAAGCTTTACAACAAAAGGAAGAGAATTTTTGACCAAAAGTAAGAAGAGTTTTTCCGAAAATGATAGGGCCCTTGCATTGAAATAAACAAACAACTCAGGAACTTAATAAAGCCATCAAAGCCAAGTCTGAGGCTAAAATAACAACCCAGGCCAAAGACAGTCACCAGGCCCTTTTAAGTTCATAATCTCAGAAGCACATTATAGCAATGTGCTAAGATGATTGTGATTGATATTACATACACTAAGGCTGAATATAAAGTGAACCTACTGGCCAGTAATAAATTCAGATCTTACTTTATCCCTCTCTCCCCCGCCATCTGTCCAACAATATATAGTTGAAATTGGCTCACCTCCAACTATTACAAAAGACCAGATCATAAAAGTGCTATTGCTGGATGCATCTTAAATAGCACAAAGCACAATTTAGCCCCCCCCCCCCCCAACAACACTGTTCAACTCAGCCTCTATACAGGTTTTGTACCAAGTAAATGGAGAACAGCTACAGTCATTCTACTGACTAAAGGTGGACCTTCCACAGACCCAGGAAATAAAGACCTATCATGGAAGTAATTAATAAGGATATAAAGCTCCAAACATCAGACCCCCCTCAGTTTGGATTTATCAAGGACAGGTTATACTTACTCACCCTGGTGGACTTTTTTGAAAAGGTCACCAAAGAAATGAATGAAAGTAAAATGGTACATACCTCATACCTCAACCTGGCCAAAGCTGTTGACAAAATCCACTGCTCAGACATAGAAAAGCTAAATAAACTGGGAATAAATTCCTGCATCACCCATTAGATTGCCAACTGGCTCATAGATATGATGCAGGAGATCAAAACAGGAGAATCTACTTTCCCAAAAAGACTAGTCATAAGTTGTGTCTCTTGGGGTTCAGCACTGAGACCTCTCCTGATTGGCATCCACTTTTCTGAAGTAAAAAACAATGCCAAAGGGCTCTGGCTGACTTAAGTCTAAATATGACTACAAGATAGGAACTGGCATTGAATCCCCAAATAACTTAGCCATCCTGCAGGAGGCTTTTTCCCACACAAATGTCTGGTACCAAAGTCATGGACTGAAACTAAATGTGAAATACTGTACTATCATATCCTTTGTTAACTCATCTACATTGGGTAAGAGGTTACCCAATTTTTCAGGATTTGAGAATTTATGTGGACAGTGACCTAACTTTTGACTAACATATGCCCATTGTCATAAGAAAGTCCTTCTATATTGCATAGCTTATAAACAAAGGGATTGTGTCCAGCTCTAAGGATGTCATTGTCCACCTTTACTCAGCCCTTATTAGACCCATCATTGAATACAATGCCCCCTTTGGCATGTTTCTGTCCAGACACATGCAACAACTAGATCATTCACTAAAGATACCTTATTAAAAGGATACAAGGGCCTAAACAATATGTCCTACATGGACCGACTCAAAGCCCTGACACTATACTCGGTATCCTACAGACTAACAGGCAACCTGTGTCTGGCATATAAGCCATCCTCCAACCCAATACTGATGGACCTACTGCACATCGGAAAGTCAAATGACATCAAAAATCTCTTTTGCAACATCAACATAATGGATTAAATGGATAGGCAGGTATAGTTCTCAGAAGATACTGCTGCTCTGGAACAGACTCCCCATCCATATAAACCAAAGCTCACCCACGTCCATATTCAAGTGCAACTTGGATCTATGAATGGGTAATAGAAAATTTACCTCAGGACTATCCCCTATACAGTAGTACCCCAGGGAGCTACCACATTGACAATACACCCCTAAGACCTTACACATAAACTTAAATGACTCTCCATTAGTAAATGGACAGAGACAACTTCTAAATGCTTTATCCAGTGCATGGGTCCCCTCATATTATCTATGGTATAATCCCAGTTATTCTGACTAGGATTAATATATAATGATCAACCATGGGATGGATAAGGCCAATCCAACATCAAACAACATAGGTTAATTCAAGCAGCAAAAGGAAAATCGACTAGGCCTACAATGGCCCTCAAGGGCAGCTAGTCTAGTACTTACTTGAACCTATATACAGTTGAACCTATATACATATACATATACATGAACAACTGGTGTTTTGGCGTACCAGAAGAGAATATATTTATCAAAGGGATAGGTATGAGAGCCTTTTTTTTAATTTGTCATTTTCATAGTAAACATTAAAATTGTGCATATCATATGGGAAATAAAGTATACACTGAGGACTGCAGGAGGAGGAGACATGATACTGGAAATTTATACTTCAAGATTAAGTTACAGAACTGAGCTAATGATACACCAGGGATGCTGTAAACTTCAGTATTAACCACTATATTATGATATCCTATGTTAAGAAAATTATGGATAGAAAATGTAGAATGGGAAACATGGTGTAAACATAACAGACAAAAATAAAGACTTTAATTCTTTCATGAGTAAAATCTTTATCTTGATCATATTTATATCCACAATATTAAAGAAAGCATGTGGGATTGGCTATTTGATTCTGACAGGCATTGTTAGTAGGGCACCTCTGGTACTGATTGCTGTTTTTAAGTCACTGTAAAGGTCATTAATTGAGACCATGCAGTCTTTTGCAGATTTTATACAAATTATATCATCCAGCTAGAGAGAGTGCAAACATTTATTACAAAAAGAATACCCAAGGTGAAGTAATTAAGTTATGGAAACATTTAAATCATTCTACTCATAACAGGCTTCTTATAGTTTCTAATCCCCTGTCAAATCTTGTATTGTCTGAAATAAAATCTGTAATCTGTAGTGCACATCAGACCAATACAAGATCTGGACTTATGTTAAATAAATAATAATAACTTAACACAGAGGACCAAGGCTGTTAGCTGCTAATGAGCTTCAGGTCACAGCCCTGGGTTTGATTCCCCTACTCTCCATAAACCTACTGTGTGACACTGATCAAGTCTCTTAGCTAGGTTGTGGTCCCTAATCACTCATGAGAAGAAACACTTGTGCTTAGTGGGTTTAGTGCAAGAAAATTCATAAGTCTGTGAACAAGCTCCAGAAAAAATACTATAGACATATAAGTGAGTGTAACTCTGCATGAAGAAACCAATTAGATAGCTACATGGGAGATGAGAACTGCACACAGTGTCTACCATCTTTCCAGTTGCCAAATAATCTTAGGTCCTAAGATCATCTTACTGTGTGAAACTATTATCTAGTCAAGCAATAACTTTTTTCCTTTGGTGATTGTTGGAAACTATCAAGATAGCAAAGGCACAACAGAATTATAACGGCTTACATGAGTGTTAATCTGAAAAAAATCAGTTATTGCCCAGCTAAAACACAAATTCATTCAAAAGAGAGACAGTGAAGCATATTTGATTTGTTGGAAAATGCTATGTTTGAAAATCCAGTGATTTTTGAAAAAATATATATATGAATAAATAAAACAAGGGGCAATATGTACTGATTGTGAATGCCATTTTGTAGTTGTCATTGAGCATGAAAATGCTGCTTTTTGGGAGGAGGACACTGCAGGAGAAATTTACTTTTCTCTTCATTTGATAATTGCTGCAGTAGCCTTAGCTACATGGATTATGTCCTGCTAAGGATATAACAGCCAGCCAGCTTTCAAAGCTTCAGAGCACCTTCCATACACACAAACCATTATTCAGCTTGAGCTGAGCTGAATAAAAGTCAGATTTGTGTGCCAAGCCCTTCAAAGCTTTCCTGCTGCTGAAGACAACACTCTTCTGCAGGCAAAGGAATGATGGTCAGTTAACACTGTTACATTGCTGGGGGGAAAAACTTCCATTTTATTTTTTTATGACAGAACACTTAACATTTTTCTTTTTAATAATAAAAAAAAAATATATATATATATATTTTATATTGTTAAGCTTTTATATTGTTAACTGTATAACCTTGCTTTTGTTTTTTTTTTTTTCATCTTTGTGTTGTGTTTTTTGCATATTGTTTTCCTTACTTTCTTGTAATATAGTAAATGTACTTCTTCTTAAACTCTGGAGCTTAACCTCTCGGGCCTGAAATGGAATGGACATGTATCCAGCTAGACTAGCCCGGTCAACAAATGTAAAATAAAATAAATAAATAAAATATTGTGGCTGTTAAGAAGTGATATTGACTGTCATGGGACTGTGAACTTCACTTTTTTCTTTTGTGGTAAATAGTTGTTAAAACTTATTTAAAATTACTTTTTTGTGGAGAAACTGGTGTAATTTTTGCTTTGGGTGTCTGTGCTAAGTGTTTTAAGCACTTTTTACTGTGCTTTTGGGGGAAAAGTTACTTTTTTACAACTTGCCTAATTTTCTGACTATTGCTGCTAAGCTTCCCCAAGAATCATGCTCCTTTTTTGGCTTGACCATGGAACAAGCTTCCAGTTCCTTAATTATACATTATTCTAGCCACAAAAAAAAAAGAAAAGGAAAAAAGCCACGCTTGCCACCATAACAGGCTAATATTTTGGTTCAGCCACCGGCAGGTGACTCAAGTGGGGCTAAAGCTGGCTTATCAGACCACTCATTTATTTTCCCGGGGTTCCACTAGTGTGGTCCTGTCAACCATCATGGACCAGGAGTTAGACACATCCTCTGTGCTATTGTTGGGCAGGGGAGAAGGGGTAGGGAATATCTCATTGCTTATCCAGAAAGTGTGACTATCCCTAGGGAGGTGAATGATGGCAATTCTGGGTCTTGTTCATAGATGTATGCTAGGCTAATGACCATCAGGGCCTTTATAAGCCTTGCCACACAATCCAACCCAGTTGCGTCCCTATGTATCATGGAAATTTATTAGGAGAGGTATATTAATTATGAAATTTCTTGAAGTTGTGTGGGGGATATGTTAGTTTGGGCATTACTGTCTGCCTCTGTCTATCAGAGACAAGGGGCCAGACCCAGGGTAAATTTCAAATTTCCCATCCATTGGTCAAGGTTATGCTTAAATAGGGCTAGGGATGGAATCTGCTTCACATGGATGGGGAGCCTATTCCAGACCATGATGATCCTCTGAGGTACATATCTGTCTTACCAACATGTCTTATTAATGTCACAAGCAAAATTTAAATCTTTGGATCTAGTGATTCTGATGCTGTTCATTTTGTAGAGGTGCAAAAGGTCCATCAGAGCTGGATCCAAGGATGCCTTGCATGCCAGGGATAGATCATCTCTCAGTAACCTGTAGGAGATGGAGTATAGAACTAGGGCTTTAAGGAAATCCATATAGGATGATGTGTTTATGCCCTGGTTTCTCCTGGCAAGAAACATATGTGGGCTTTCCAACTGTTGCATATGTCTGGTCAAGTACATGCCAAAGGAGACATTATACTCAATGATGGATCTGATAAGGGCTGAATAAAGTGGCACAATGACTAGCGTGGACCTGGATGCCTTGGGCAACATAGAATGATTTTCTTACTACCTTGGCCACATGCTCATCAAAGGCCATATTGCTGTGTATATATGTTCCCAGATCCCTGACTACTGGGTCAAGTCTTAGGGGTGTCTTTTTGATGGAGTAATTAGTCTGGGTGTCAGTTTCCCAAAAGGCACTATAATGGATTTTTTTCACATTGCGTTTAAATCCATGACTTTGGCAGCAATCATTTGTCTGTGTTAGACCCTCATGTAAGATGTTTGTGTCATGGGGCACTCTATGATAGCCTCCAATTTCTAGTCATCTGCAAAATTGGTCATCAAAAGGCCCTTGACATTAGCCTTTACCTCTGAGAAGAAGAGGCCAAGTAGGAGTGGTCCCAGCATGGAGTCCTGAGGTACCCCTCTGGTGACCAGTCTTTTAGTGGAAGTAGTATCATCAATCCTGACATCCTAGGTCCTGTCTGTGAGCCAGCTGGCAACCCATTGAGTTATGTAGGTGTTTATGCCCAGTTTGGTGAGTTTGTCAACTATACCCAAATGGGGTACTGTACCAAATGCCTTAGCCAGGTCTGGGTAGGCAGTATGCACCATTTTTTTCTCATCATCCATTGTTTTGGTGACTTGTTGAAGAGGTTCCCCAGGTTTATTAGGCATGACCTTCCACTGACAAAGCCAAACTGGATTGGTTCCATTATCTGAAGGTTACCTTATGTCTTTGTTGATCATTTCCATGATAATTCATTCCATGTCTTTGCATATTAGACTAGTCAGACTAATAGGTCTGTAGTTTATGGGGTTAGTTGATGGCCCACCATTGTGAAGTGGGATAACTGTTGCAGTCCTCCATTCACATGGTACAGAGCTTATTTTGAGGCTCTAGCTGAACAGTAACTCAATTGGTCCTGATAGGTCATGTTTCATGCTATTTTGAAGACATCCCAGGATAATGCTGGGGCCCATTGAGGCTGTGTTTTTGGCCTCAGCGAGCACTGCCAGGACCTGCTCCCTCTTAATAGTTGGGGGTTTTGCTAGTAGGTACTTCATAGGGGGAGGCAGGTGAAGTGGAGGATGAAGTTTAAGCTGAATTGGTCATCCTGTAAATTCATTATATCATTCTACTCATTGAAGGTGGCACCACTGACCACCAGTTCAGCATACTGTTGTGTACTGCCTTTCAGGTTTTGGACAAGGCTGTAGAAAGACTTGTTGTTGTCCTTAGCCTGTGAGGCTATCTTGATCTCATAACTGGCCTTGTTGGATTAATTAGTTTTCTTAGTTTCCAGTTTAGTTTAATTAGAGAGCTTACATCATTATGGAAGTTGCTCTTCCTGATTTTAGCAATGACTTTTTTGTTGTATACTCTTTTAAGGTTATGATTCCATCCGCGTGGTTTGTTTTTAATGTTTGTTTTGGGCTTACTTCTAGTAGGTACAGCAGCCTCTATACAGGCATTTACATGATTGCATAGGGTGTCTGTGAACAATTCCACATAGGTTGATGGGACCTAAGGGTTGGGAGGGTGCATTAAAATTTTACAAACTATCACTTAATAGGATGTTGTTTGTCTTGGAATAGTTTACTGTTACAGGGTTTGCTGTGGTTGCCAAGTTGATTTTTATTTTGAAGGAGACAGTTTTGTGGTGTGACATCACCACCGAGGATGTGACTTGGTGGGGGGGGTGCAGCACTCTGCCATATTGATGCGTATCACATCTGGTATGTTTAAACCTCTGCTGGGTGTGCACTGCACACTATCTGGTCAAGAATATTTGTGTTAATAATGTCCAGAAATCATTGTTACTGCGAGTATGAGGCAGTCTATGTTTCCTAGTCCATAGAGTGGTAGTTCAAAAGTCACAAAAGACTGAACACTGCTGGAGTCAAACACCTTCTGTTTATTAAAACACCAAACACACAAAGTATGAGCGCTTTCGGGCCTCTGCCCTTCATCAGATAAAGCCTCTCACAAAATCCAAACTATTTAAAAAACAAGTTAGCCAATGAAAATGTGTAAAAAATCAATAAAAGACCCGCCTATTTTTAAGGGCGGGTTTCATAGGAATGACTTCATTAAGCCCAGGACTCCTGTGAGCCATAAGTTCAACTATCCATTTTGATTCAGCTAATTCAGTTAGCTGTTTAATGTCACCCCCTCTTTTATTCATTCGCACATTCACTATCACTCTAAATTTAAAACCATGCAAAGGACAAGCTTCCAAATGTCTATACAATGCATTATGTGTGTCCCCGTTCCTGATTGAAGAGAGGTGCTGTAGATTCTGACTTTAAACATACAGTTGGTCTTGCCTACATAAACCTGGTGCAGGAATGACACTCTGCCAAATAAACCACATTTGTGGTTCTACAGGTCGCTTTCCCTTTGAAGCTGAATGTCCTCCCTGTAACCGGATGTACAAAGACATTACTACTGTCTATATGATTGCAGGCTTTGCAGGAGCCACATGGAAAGTACCCTGTCTGTTGGTGGACATGCCACTACTGATCGGTCTTATATCCTTACACAACAAATCCTTCAAGTTTCTATTCCTTTTATAGCTAAACATAGGTTTATCACCTATGATGTTTTTCAAACTAACATCACTGGTCAAGATGTTCCAGTTCCCTCGAATAAGTTTACAAATGTCGCCAACATTACTTCCATAAGTCAACAATAACCTAGGATCACTTCTGACAGATCTTTATATCCACCATCCGTATGTCCAGTGTGTTACCCAGCCATGGTTTATACCTGTCCTTTCTGTAACATTTACTGATATCTACCTTGCTGTTCACAACCTGTCTATTATAACCCCTGGTGTAAAGACATTCCTTCAGAGTGTCTACTTCTTGTTCAAACGTATTATCATCCTTGCTGATTCTGGAAATCCTTGCTACCTGCCCCTGCACTATGTTGGAAAAAGTGTATCGATGCATGCTATCATAGGAAAGCAAAGTATTTTTCCAGCAATCTTTTCTATATAGGCCAGATGAAAAGCCTTCCCGAGTCAAGCAAACCCTGACATCCAGAAAATCAACTTGTGTACATGAGCTGTGGACAGTAAACCTCAGAAAGAAGTAGTGGTATGCAGGTATGAAACAAAATCGGCTAATGAACTGTCATTGCCTCTCCAAAGGATAAAATATCATCTACAAACGCATATACTGTATAATGTGATCCTTCCATATCAAATTACTCAACACATTGTTTCTCTCCCAATAGGACAATACAAGGTTTGCATAAGTATTGGCACAGGGGGTGCCCATGGCTACCCCTGTGCCTGCCTATATACTTGTTCCAACCCAAAGAAGGCGTTGTTCTCAACACCAAGCTGAGCAATCCCACTATGGTTTCAATCTTCCATGTGGTAGCACCCAATTCAAGCAATAACTCGAGATAGCATTGATGCCATAACCATTACCTATAACGGTAAACAAACTCTGTATGTCCATAGTTACCATGAGTAAACCACCATCAAAACACCTGTATAAGCCCTAAAGATTTCAAAAATGTCCCGTATCTAATAAAACATTATCTAATTTACTTAGATAGGGTCTCAACTCACCCTCAACCAAATGGAGATGTTCTCTGTCACCCAACCCTCCTGACACTATGAGTCTGAGGGTGGGTCGATCTCTGACTTGTGTATTTTGGTAGAGCTTTAAATACAGGTGTCACTGGTTTGTCTATCCAAAGAAATTTAAATAGATCATCATCTATCAGATTGCTGTGCAAGAACTGGCGACTATTGTGTACCCTGTCTATCACTCTTTTCACACCCAATGGGTTTATCGAATGTAGGTGTCAACATCCTGCAATAACTCTTGTAGCTTACAGTCATACCAATGGGTGTCCAAAACCACTACAGCACCCCCCTTATCCGCCATTCTAATGGTTAAATCTGCATTGTTCCCAAGGTTATATAATGCTTTCCTTTGTGCAAATGTCAAATTAAAAAACCTGCTATGTGTCTCCTCCTGAAAATATTTAATCAAATCCTGTTCACATGCATTGATAAATAGGTTCATAGCTGGTGAAAAAGGGGGGACAAAACTGCTTGGCTGCCTTAATACATAGTATTTTCAGGAGGAGACACATAGCAGGTTTTTTAATTTGACATTTGCACAAAGGAAAGCATTATATAACCTTGGGAACAATGCAGATTTAACCATTAGAATGGCGGATAAGGGGGGTGCTGTAGTGGTTTTGGACACCCATTGGTATGACTGTAAGCTACAAGAGTTATTGCAGGATGTTGACACCTACATTCCGATAAACCCATTGGGTGTGAAAAGAGTGATAGACAGGGTACACAATAGTCTACGCCAGTTCTTGCACAGCAATCTGATAGATGATGATCTATTTAAATTTCTTTGGATAGACAAACCGGTGACACCTGTATTTAAAGCTCTACCGAAAATACACAAGTCAGAGATCGACCCACCCTCAGACCCATAGTGTCAGGGAGGGTTGGGTGACAGAGAACATCTCCATTTGGTTGGAGGGTGAGTTGAGACCCTATCTAAGTAAATTAGATAATGTTTTATTAGATACGGACATTTTTTGAAATCTTTAGGGCTTATACAGGTGTTTTTGATGGTGGTTTACTTATGGTAACTATGGACATACAGAGTTTGTTTACCGTTATAGGTAATGGTTATGGCATCAATGCTATCTCGGAGTTATTGCTTGAATTGGGTGCTACCACATGGAAGATTGAAACCATAGTGGGATTGCTCAGCTTGGTGTTGGAGAACAACGTCTTCTTTGGGTTGGAACAAGTATAGGCAGGCACAGGGTAGCCATGGGCACCCCCTGTGCCAATACTTATGCAAACCTTGTATTGTCCTATTGGGAGAGAAACAATGTGTTGAGTAATTTGATATGGAAGGATCACATTATACAGTATATGCGTTTGTAGATGATATTTTTATCCTTTGGAGAGGCAATGACAGTTCATTAGCCGATTTTGTTTCATACCTGCATACCACTACTTCTTTTCTGAGGTTTACTGTCCACAGCTCATGTACACAAGTTGATTTTCTGGATGTCAGGGTTTGCTTGACTCGGGAAGGCTTTTCATCTGGCCTATATAGAAAAGATTGCTGGAAAAATACTTTGCTTTCCTATGATAGCATGCATCCCCGATACACTTTTTCCAACATAGTGCAGGGGCAGGTAGCAAGGATTTCCAGAATCAGCAAGGATGATAATACGTTTGAACAAGAAGTAGACACTCTGAAGGAATGTCTTTACACCAGGGGTTATAATAGACAGGTTGTGAACAGCAAGGTAGATATCAGTAAATGTTACAGAAAGGACAGGTATAAACCATGGCTGGGTAACACACTGACGCATACGGATGGTGGATATAAAAGATCTGTCAGAAGTGATCCTAGGTTATTGTTGACTTATGGAAGTAATGTTGGCGACATTTGTAAACTTATTCGAGGGAACTGGAACATCTTGACCAGTGATGTTAGTTTGAAAAACATCATAGGTGATAAACCTATGTTTAGCTATAAAAGGAATAGAAACTTGAAGGATTTGTTGTGTAAGGATATAAGACCGATCAGTAGTGGCATGTCCACCAACAGACAGGGTACTTTCCTTGTGGCTCCTGCAAAGCCTGCAATCATATAGACAGTAGTAATGTCTTTGTACATCCGGTTACAGGGAGGACATTCAGCTTCAAAGGAAAGCGACCTGTAGAACCACAAATGTGGTTTATTTGGCAGAGTGTCATTCCTGCACCAGTTTTATGTAGGCAAGACCAACTGTATGTTTAAAGTCAGAATCCTACAGCACCTCTCTTCAATCAGGAACGGGACACACATAATGCATTGTATAGACATTTGGAAGCTTGTCCTTTGCATGGTTTTAAATTTAGAGTGATAGTGAATGTGCGAATGAATAAAAGAGGGGTGATATTAAACAGCTAACTGAATTAGCTGAATCAAAATGGATAGTTGAACTTATGGCTCACAGGAGTCCTGGGCTTAATGAAGTCATTCTATGAAAACGCCTTAAAAATAGGCGGGTCTTTTATTGATTTTTACACATTTTCATTGGCTAACTTGTTTTTAAATAGTTTGGATTTTGTGAGAGGCTTTATCTGATGAAGGGCAGAGGCCCGAAAGCCATACTGTGTGTTTGGTGTTTTAATAAACAGAAGGTGTTTGACTCCAGCAGTGTTCAGTCTTTTGTGACTTTTGGATTTTCGTTTTCTTTCATCTGACTGAACTTTGGTGAGGCACTTAACAATATTTGTGACTTTATAGAGTGGTAGTTAAAATCTCCCATGAAAAGGGTATTTTGTTTAATAGTGAGTGTCTCCAGTATGTCTTGGAATGAGCAATGGGATTCTAGGGGTGTAGAGGGTGATCTATAGCCTGCTAGGATATGGTATGATGATTTGCACGTAGTATAAATTCCAGGACATTGTCTTGTTTAACCAACGTAGAGTTATGCTCTTGGCTGTTTCTTCAGGAATTATTGTTAAAAAGAAACAAAAGACTAAACATATTTCTACTCCTGCCTCAGTGACATTGGACATGTATTATTTATTGGGCTAAGCCAGGATTTAGTACAGGCTGTTGACATTTCTTATATGGTTGGTTCTGTTAAAAGAAAAAAGTGATTCTTCTTTTGCAGAAGAGATTCAAGAGTTTAAACCTCAAAAGGAGTGTGAAGAGACAGATAATGTAATATCTCCGCAGATTTCTGATTCACATTCTGAGGACAGTGTGATTTCAGATAGTCCGTATGAAAGATTCTTTTCCTCTGAACTATTTCTGGAATTAAACAGTTGTTTCAGTGAGATAACAGTGATGTTTCCCAGTCCCACAGAAAATATTAAAATTTATTACAAATGGAATTTCCTGAACCTACACCTATTCCTTCTGTTCTTTCTGCTTTGGAGACTGTTTTTGTCCCAGCCTGCAATTTTCCTGACAGTAAGCCTACCCCCCCCCCCAATGCAGCTAGATTATATAAAATTCATCAGCCTGTTAATTTTTTCTGCACTAATCCCAGACCTGACCCAGCATTTATAGCTTTAGGAAACCTAGCTGCTACTAAGCATTTTATGGATGCTAATCTCTCAACTTCTCACAAGGATCGGAAAGCTTTTGACATGTTTGGGCAACCTCTTGGTTTTAGAATTGTCAGCTGTCAGGCTCATATGTTAAAGTTTATCCTGGCAGCTTGTGAGAACACGAGGAATGTTGTGACATCTGTTGCCTCTTGAGAGGAAAAATCTGCTTTGTGTAATATTTTTACTGCATTTCAAGCCATTATTCATTGTTTAAAATATGCATGTCACTCTGTGTGTGCCACTTCCAGGCTGCTTCTGCCTGTGGAACTGCTATGAGGAGGTTTGCCTGACTGCATTCTCTAAACCTCCCAGAGGATGTCAAAAATGAAATTTTGAATTCTCCCTTAGGTAAAAAAAACTAGATTTTGGAACTTCTGCTGCAAAAGTCATTAAAAGTGTGATGAGAGGGGTGAAGGGGATTCCATGGATCTCTCAGATTTTTCATCTCTCTTTCTTTATGTTTACCAGTGGATTCCACACTCCCTCATCTAATTTCAATACAAAGCAAAGTAAACAGTCCCAACAATCTGCTGGTAAGCAAACATTTAAAAAGTAGTGACAGGAAGGTCTCAAAATGAAATTTGGACCCAACAGAACAAAGCAGAGTCTAATAAGTGTGAATGTCTATGTCAGAGACTTTCCTCCAGCCACTCCTTCCACCCTGCTAATCATTTAAACCATCCAGAAAGTCTGAACCTTCATTTTTCCATTTGTTAAAAGATTGTTTTAGACAACTGTGTCCTGAGAGTGATCCATCAAGTTTACAGATGACAGTGGGAGTCTCTTCCTCCTTTTTAGGGGGGCTTCTCCTCATCAGCTGGACCAAACTTTTATTTTTCCTCCTCTCATCCAGCATATGTTGGCTCAAAGGGTAATAGAAGCTGTCCTGTCTTCTCAGTCAAGAGAAAGATTTGACATATGAGTCTGAGGTGGGTCGATCTCTGACTTGTGTATGGAGAGCTTTAATACATTTCACTGTTTGTCTATCCAAAGAAATTTAAATAGATCATCATCTATCAGATTGCTGTGCGCAGACTATTGTGTACCCTGTCTATCACCTTTTCACACCCAATGGGTTTATGAATGTAGTGTCAACATCCTGCAATAACTCTTGTAGCTTACAGTCATCCCAATGGGTGTCCAAAACCACTACAGCACCCCTTATCCGCCATTCTAATGGTTAAATCTGCATTGTTCCCAGTTATATAATGCTTTCCTTTGTGCAAATGTTAAATTAAATAACCTGCTATGTGTCTCTTCCTGAAAATATTTATCAATCCTGTACTGCTTATATGTCATAGCTGTAAAGGGGACAAAAGGGCCATACATGTTTTTCAGAGGCCTAGCAGGTTTTTTAATTTGACATTTGCACAAAGGAAAGCATTATATAACCTTGGGAACAATGCAGATTTAACCATTAGAATGGCGGATAAGGGGGGTGCTGTAGTGGTTTTGGACACCCATTGGTATGACTGTAAGCTACAAGAGTTATTGCAGGATGTTGACACCTACATTCCGATAAACCCATTGGGTGTGAAAAGAGTGATAGACAGGGTACACAATAGTCTACGCCAGTTCTTGCACAGCAATCTGATAGATGATGATCTATTTAAATTTCTTTGGATAGACAAACCAGTGACACCTGTATTTAAAGCTCTACCGAAAATACACAAGTCAGAGACCGACCCACCCCTCAGACCCATAGTGTCAGGGAGGGGTTGGGTGACAGAGAACATCTCCATTTGGTTGGAGAGTGAGTTGAGACCCTATCTAAGTAAATTAGATAATGTTTTATTAGATACGGGACATTTTTTGAAATCTTTAGGGGCTTATACAGGTGTTTTTGATGGTGGTTTACTTATGGTAACTATGGACATACAGAGTTTGTTTACCGTTATAGGTAATGGTTATGGCATCAATGCTATCTCGGAGTTATTGCTTGAATTGGGTGCTACCACATGGAAGATTGAAACCATAGTGGGATTGCTCAGCTTGGTGTTGGA
Source organism: Protopterus annectens (assembly GCF_019279795.1). NCBI lineage: Eukaryota > Metazoa > Chordata > Ceratodontiformes > Protopteridae > Protopterus > Protopterus annectens. The sequence continues at coordinate 1,644,318,362 of NC_056731.1, read as the reverse complement.
GAACAACGTCTTCTTTGGGTTGGAACAAGTATAGGCAGGCACAGGGGGTAGCCATGGGCACCCCCTGTGCCAATACTTATGCAAACCTTGTATTGTCCTATTGGGAGAGAAACAATGTGTTGAGTAATTTGATATGGAAGGATCACATTATACAGTATATGCGTTTGTAGATGATATTTTTATCCTTTGGAGAGGCAATGACAGTTCATTAGCCGATTTTGTTTCATACCTGCATACCACTACTTCTTTTCTGAGGTTTACTGTCCACAGCTCATGTACACAAGTTGATTTTCTGGATGTCAGGGTATGCTTGACTCGGAAGGCTTTTTCATCGGCTATGAAAGATTTGCTGGAAAAATACTTTGCTTTCCTATGATAGCATGCATCCCGATACACTTTTCCAACATAGATTACGGGGCAGGTAGCAGGATTTCCAAGAATCAGCAAGGATGATGATAATACGTTTGAACAAAGTAGACACTCTGAAGGAATGTCTCTTTACACCAGAGTTATAATAGACAGGTTGTGAACAGCAAGGTAGATATCAGTAAATGTTACAGAAAGGACAGGTATAAACCATGGCTGGGTAACACACTGGCCTTATCTGGATAATTGAGGATGTGAGATCTGTCAGAGTGATCCTGGTTATTGTTGACTTATGGGTAATGTTGGCGACATTTGTAAACTTATTAGGGAACTGGAACATCTTGACAGTGATGTTAGTTTAGAAAAACATCATGGGTGATAAACCTATGTTTGTATAAGGAATATTAGAAACTTGAGGATTTGTTGTGTGGGATATAGGGCCGATCAGTAGGTAGCATGTCACAACAGACAGGGTACTTTCCACTTGTGGCTCCTGCAAAACCTGCAATCATATAGACAGTAGTAATGTCTTTGTACATCCGGTTACAGGAGGACATTCGCTTCAAAGGGAAGCTGACCTGTAGAACCACCACAAATGTAGTTTTATTTGGCAGAGTTTCATTCCTGCACCAGTTTTTATGTAGGCAAGACCAACTGTATGTTTAAAGTCAGAATCCTACAGCACCTCTCTTCAATCAGGAGCAGGGGACTTGCATTGTATAGGTATTTGGAAGCTTGTCCTTTGCATGGTTTTAAATTTAGAGTGATGAGTAGATGTCTGAATGAATAAAAGAGGTGACATTAAACAGCCTTAACTGAATTAGCTGAATCAAAATGGATAGTTGAACTTATGGCTCACAGGAGTCCTGGAGCTTAATGAAGTCATTCCTATGAAACCATGCCCTTAAAAATAGGCGGGTCTTTTATTCAAATTTTTACACATTTTCATTGGCTAGCTTGTTTTTAAATAGTTTGGATTTTGTGAGAGGCTTTATCTGATGAAGGGCAGCAGGAAGGCCCGAAAGCGGCTCATGCACTTTGTGTGTTTGGTGTTTTAATAAACAGAAGGTGTTTGACTCCAGGCAGGAGTGTTCAGTCTTTTTGTGACTTTTTTGGTTTATTTTGGTTTTTCTTTCATCTGGCAGGCTGAACTTTTGGTGAGGCACTTAACAATATTTGTGACTTTATAGGTGGTAGTTAAAATCTCCCACATGAAGAAGGGTATTTTGTTTAATAGTGAGTGTCTCAGTATGTCTTGGAGATGAGCTATGGGATTCCTAGTGGTGTAGAGATTGATCCTATAGCCTGCTAGGATTTGAGTGGTATATGATGATTTACTTACGTAGTATAGAATTCCAGGACATTGTGCTTGTTTAACCAGCGATAGAGAGTTATGCTCTTGGCTGTTTCTTCAGGAATTATTGTTAAAAGAAACAAAAAGACTAAACATATTTCTACTCCTGCCTCCAGTGACATTGGACATGTATTATTTATTGGAGCTAAGCCAGGATTTAGCAGTACAGGCTGTTGACATTTTCTTATATGGTTGGTTCTGTTAAAAGAAAAAAGTGAGTTCTTCTTTGCAGAAGAGAGATTCAGAGTTTAAACCTCAAAAGGAGTGTGGAAGAGAGACAGATAATGTCTGAATATCTCCACAGATTTCTGATTCACATTCTGCAGAGGACAGTAATGATTTCAGATAGTCAGAGTATGAAAGATTCTTTTCCTCTGAACTATTTCTGGAATTAAACAGTTGTTTCAGTGAGATAACAGTGATGTTTCCCAGTCCACAGAAAATATTAAAATTTATTACAAAATGGGAATTTTCCACAAGCTACACCTATTCCTTCTGTTCTTTTCTGCTTTTTTAGGGAGACTGTTTTTGTCCCAGCCTGCAATTTTCCTGACAGTAAGCCTACCCCCTCACCCCAATGCAGCTAGATTATATAAAATTCATCCAGCCTGTTAATTTTTTCTGCACTAATCCCAGACCTGACCCAGAATTTATAGCTTTAGGAAACCTAGCCTGCTACTAAGCATTTTATGGATGCGCTAATCTCTCAACTTCTCACAAAGATCGGAAAGCTTTTTGACATGTTTTGGGCAACCTCTTGGTTTTAGAATTGTCAGCTGTCCAGGCTCATATGTTAAAAGTTTATCCTGGCAGCTTGTGAGAACCCCGAGGAGGAATGTTGTATGACATCTGTTGCCTCTTGAGAGGAAAAATCTGCTTTGTGTAATAATATTTTTACTGCATTTCAAAATACATTATTCATTGTTTAAAATATGCATGTCACTCTGCTGTGTGCCACTTCCAGGCTGCTTCTGCCTGTGGAACTGCTATGAGGGAGGGTTTGCCTGACTGCATTCTCTAAGAAACCTCCCAGGATGTCAAAAATGAAATTTTGAATTCTCCCTTAGGTAAAAAAAACTAGATTTTGGAACTTCTGCCAAAGTCATTAAAGTGTGTGATGAGGAGGGGTGCAGAAGGGGATTCCATGGATCTCTCAGATTTTTCATCTCTCTTTCTTTATGTTTTACCAGTGGATTCCCACTCCCTCATCTAATTTCAATACAAAGCAAAGAGTAAACAGTCCCAACAATCTGCTGGTAAGCAAACTGTTTAAAAAGTAGTGACAGGAAGGGTCTCAAAATGAAATTTGGACCCAACAAGAACAAAGCAGAGGAGTCTAATAAGTATGAATGTCTATGTCAGAGACTTTCCTCCAGCCACTCCTTCCCACCCTGGTAATCATTTTAAACCATCCAAGAAAGTCTGAACCTTCATTTTTCCATTTTGCTAAAAAGATTGTTTTAGACAACTGTGTGTCCTGAGAGTGATCAAAATCAAGTTTACAGATAGACAGTGGGAGTCTCTTCCCTCCTTTTTAGGGGGCTTCTCCTCATCAGCTGGACCAAACTTTTATTTTTCCTCCTCTCATCCAGCATATGTTGGCTCAAAGGGTAATAGAAGCTGTCCTGTCTTCTCAGTCAAGAGAAAGATTTTATCCAAAAGTGTTTCTGGTGCTAAAGAAAGAAGCTTCTTGAAGTCTTGTTTAGTCCTTTCCTTTCCAAATCAGTTTGTGATAGTGCCAAATTCAAAATGCTGTCATCGTTATTCCTCATTTCCATTTCCCAGATTGTTATTCCTTATTTCCATTTCCTAGATCATTATTCCCTCTGTTTCCATTCCTAGATTGTTATTCCTCATTTGCATTTCCTAGATCGTTATTCCTCATTTCCATTTCCAGGATCATTATTCCTCATTTGCATTTCCAGGATCATTATTCCTTATTTCCATTTCCTAGATCATTATTCCTCATTTCCATTTCCTAGATTGTTATTCCTCATTTCCATTTCCTAGATCATTATTCCTCATTTCCATTTCCTAGATTGTTATTCCTCATTTGCATTTCCTAGATCGTTATTCCTCATTTCCATTTCAAGGATCATTATTCCTCATTTGCATTTCCAGGATCATTATTCCTCATTTCCATTTCCTAGATTGTTATTCCTCATTTGCATTACCTAGATTGTTATTCCTCATTTGCATTTCCTAGATCGTTATTCCTCATTTCCATTTCCTAGTGATCTGATATTTAAAAAGTGCATATCATCACATTCCTCTAAGGTCCAGATTTCAGGTGTTTCTTAAGGTTTTATGTGTCAGGCTCACATTATCAGTCCTGTACTTTACCCTTTGGTTAACCTACTTCTTTAAGGATGATCATAAATTGGCTAGTTCCTATGCTAGCATACTGCAGACTGCAAGGCATTCACAGCTTTCCTTATTTAGATGACTTGTATATATTTGCAGAGTCTTTTTCAAAGTGTCAGGAATCCCTCACTTGGGTAAGGGATCTCTACACAGGCTGGGATTCCAACAGTACATTCAGAAGTCTTTTCTGACTCCTACTCACTAGATTGTTTTTCTGGGGTGTCTGCTGAACACCTCACTTCACACAGTTTTTCTTCCATATGAAAACTATATCCATATTTAGATCTATTCCTGAGGTTTTTCACTCGGGCTTCTAACTCAGCAAGTGAATTCCTCAGGATTCTGGGTCTTTTGGCATGTCTGATACTCCTAATACCTCCTGCAAGAGTCCACATGATGGGATTGCAATCAGCCACAAAGATCCCCTATGTAAGTCCCTTCCCTCCCATCAGTAACACTTCCAATCCTAATTCTAGGATTTGTGAAAAGGGAGATTATGCGGTGGAGACACCAAATCTCTCAGAATTCAAGTCTCCCTTTCTCTCCTCCTGCTACAGTGCAATCAGTCACTACAGACACATCCGACTTTGCCTGGGGAGCAGTGCCTATAGGGATAAAAGTGCAAGGTCTGTGGGAAAAAAAAGACAGACCAAAACACTTTAATATAGCTCTCATCAATGCACTCAACTCTCTAAATCATCTGTGGTCCCCGGGACCACTACATGTGTTTACAGTTAACATCACAGTGATAGTATACATAAACAAGCAAGGGGGAACCTGATATTACCCTTTGTGTAGACTAACCATGGTAGCCTGGTTTGCTGCTCGAGGCCCTAATGGACATGGGCAGTTTGTATATGACCTAAAGCACAGGCATATACTGAAGGCATTCTAGCCTGTGAGCATTGATAATTGGGAAATTGGGGCATGGATGGTTAGGTTTAAAAAGGCCCAAGGGCCATTAGCCTAGAAACCTCCTATGATCCTATTATCCTATATTGATTTTCAGCACAATCTCAGTCTACAGGCATCTTAAATTCTGTCAGAGTAAAACTGTGTGGTAGGCAAGCTGAGCGAGACCAGGACAGACCCTCACAAATGGAAACTGAATCAGAGGGTCTTCCAAGATTTGAGCCATCTGTGAGGAACACCTAAAATACATCTTTTTGCCTGGT